>NC_140236.1:10200886-10270886 GCF_949987555.1 Borostomias antarcticus | reverse complement strand
GCTGAAATGCTGGTGCCATGGCATCTAGACTATTCAGGGAGTCACCATAGAGTGGGTTTTCGTGCATGGTGGGTGTCAACGTGTCAGTGATCCTTCGCCGCGCATTAAATCCACCGTGGAGAGTGAAAGGGGGGGGGGTGGAGGGGGCAGAGCAGCAGGCAACTGGGAGCTGTTCTTTCAGCACCACCGGGGAAGCGCAACAGCCCACTCGAAATGTGTCTCGGCCTTTTCTCATTCTCCTCAGTGTGACTGGGTGAGCTCTTGAGAATAAGAGAAGAGGAATGGCAGCGCATAGACGACAATTCCCTTGGCTTTCTTTTTATGTGAGTGAATACAAAATGGTCAAAAGTAATACATGTGATAGGGCTATTAACTCTACGGGCACAATGATTAATAAGCATGTAGGTCTGCGTTACAGGTTATAGGTTCCAAACACATATATCGATCTTAAAAGTCGTGTAGGCCTATGTGAGAAAGACTCACAGGACTCACCTGAAAGAGGCGCAGGATGTTGGCCACCATGATCGATACTGAACTCGCTGAGGCACCTATGACTCCAACCACTTTTTCGGGCTTGACGAACACCGGCGCTTCTCCGTTAGTGCACCTGACATCCGATGTGTCCTTCTGGATAAGGGCCTGAACAAAAGTTAGCGATTGTTCCAGCGCGTATGTATCTCTCGAACAAGTGTCCAGCACCCGGGCGCCTAGGGTGATGTTGGGCAAGAGTTGATCATCGGTATTGATCTGGTCCAAAGCATACATCATGGCCTCGAGCCGATGGATCCCGTTCTCCTTCTTGATATCTCCACACGGCATTCCGTCGGCCCCTCTGGCGTGCACCGGGAACAGCCCGCCCAGTGTCAACTGCCCCTCGATCCGGATAGAATGGGGTGCGTACGTTTCCTGTGACAGCGCTAAATCTACTAACGTTCTCATCAGCCAAACCGCGCTCCATAGGAAACACGGGTAGGATTTCGTGGAGATGCAGTGTCCAGCCATGATGTTCTCACCGAAGAGTTAGTTTCAGGGGTGAAGAAGACTGCAATATGCTATTACAGGACCCAAATAGCAATGAAGTTTTGTCAATACGAACCCATTCTTGCCAACAAGGAGGAGATTCAACAAGGTAAGTGGAAAAAAACAAGATGAAGACGGTAACCAACTGCGCCCATCGCTCGGCTGCCAGGAGTGCACGGCGCAGCTTGTTGAATAGGAAACACCCTCTGACGATATTTCAGCAGCCTACGCTCAGGAAAAGCAGACAACTTACACTCATTTGTCTCAGAACATCAAAACACTCTGGAGTCACTATTACAAATAGCCTAATTAAATTATGACCGTCGGTATCCTAAACACGTGCAGCAAAATCTAACAGCTAGCCTACAATAAAAGTATCGACATCTCTTAAATTTTAACAAAGGGAAACGCATAGCCTCATTCAAAAGAAACCGAACCGCCGGTCACATAAGCTACATAACTCTTTGAATTCTTGTCCAGCAAAATTGGGTGACATTCAACGCGGAGTCCAACTTCACATGAGCGCAGTGACGGTGGCATCTCCGCTGAAACCGGCTGCTGCGTTCCGGTCCGTCTCCTCTCCTCCTCTGTAACCGATCAGTCGCGGAACATAAATGAATGACTCAGAATCATGCGAAATAGTTTCTCCCAGCTTTCATTGAGAGACGTCATTCAGCTTCAAACAAGAAGGCGGATGGTTCCCAGAGATTTCCAGTGATTTACCCGTGGGGTCAGAGTCACCTTTTCGAAATGTCGACAGGTGTAGGCTAATATGTTACCTTCTTTCTCTCGAAATGTAGTCGGGTCTTTGTAGTTTCTTGTATTTTAAACAGCATTTCAAACCAGTTATTCTCTTCAAGCCATATCTTAACTGGCTGTGGGCATCATGCTTTCTCTTGAACAAACTATCGTCTTCAGTGGGCTCGGAGCCTAATGCAGTAAGTTATGTCATGCAGTCATTTGGGCTCTGTTGAAATGGCCAGATATCTCTTTCTCTCTCTCTCTCTCTCTCTCTCTCTCGGCTCGCACACACTTACACGGACGCGCGCGCACGGATGCACGCACCGACCTAATTATAACTTGGTAGAAAAGCCTCTCAAATCAAGTTTCTATATTGTTCAGTAATATATATATATATATATATATATATATATATATATATATATTATTAAGAATGAATCCGCCACAACACATTAAGGACCATTAGACCTATGTCTAAATATGGAGACTACTAAGCATGTGCGAGATTTGATGATTTTGTAATAGCCTAATTGGAAAACACTGTCATGCCACTCAACGGATTTGATGACTTGTGTCAAAACTTAAGAATAGGTTTTGATAAGCCACTGTTGCTTGATTAGGATCCCCTTGCAAAAGAATGAAGGGGAGAACTGAAGAAGGAACCACAGAGTGAATGGTCCTAGACTGGTCGCCCAGGCAACCCCTGTGTGCAGTAGTCTAATTCCTCCTGATTCTTCCTTTTCAGCCTCCCACCACCACACACACCCACTGCCACAAGATGCTGTGACATTAGTGGCGAGAATAACCTGCCAGCTCGAGGAAAAAACTACTGTCTTTCAGAAGCAAGAGTGGGCTATGACTCCCGACCAATAGGTTTTGCAGTACAGGTTGCTATTCAGTTCCACAGACATGGCGATTATAATAATTTGGTTTCATGGGAGTGTCCTAAAGTAGCCCGAGGCTTAGCTGGCTGCAGCTAAGATTCAGAGGTCATTAAACCAAGGTCTGATCTGTTGCCTGCGGTCAAGGCTTTGCGTTTCCAGTTGACTAATGTCTGGGGATCAACATAAATTACTTATCATAAGAGTTCCTCTGGGTTTATGCTAAGGGTGATGGCAGAATAAGAGTGCGCTACAGTTCGTCCCAACAATAGCCTATAGGGGCCTATAGGCCTACGTAAATAAATCAGACCCAGCCTTCAGATAAAGACCTGTGTTGCCTGCCTGCGGCCTTAGTCATTCAATTTACCATAGGATAGGATCCCATCTGTATTGGTTTGTTATTGCCTCTGCGCTGGCGACCACCAGGGCGCAGGATATATTTTCAGTCGGGTGTGTTCGTTCGTTATTTAGCAGGATTACACAAAAACTACCAGAGCGATTTTCACGACACTCATGCAGGGATGTAGCATGGGCCAATTTAGAACCCATTAAAGCTACATAAGATAACTCGTCACTTTAGCAGCCCCTCTGGTCGTGATAAAATTGGCACTGCGTTTTAAGAACCACACTTCCCACAATCCCCCACTCACTCGCTCTAATTATGGGAGAAAAATATGATAACAAACACGTGTGGAGTAGACTGGATTGGAAGATTGTAGTTACTTCAATGAACTTTCAGGAAGGATGGCTTCAATGCAGGTAATACCTGTCTTCATTCTTTTAGGCCTATGTACATGTAGGCTAGATTTCGTTTTGCGGGGCAAAGTGTTTGTCTTCCTGATATTGTGACACGCAAAACGCGTCACGTCCGTTTCCACCACAAGATTTCCCGCCAGTGTAGGCTACTAGTCAGTACAACAAAATTCTAAAATAACTAGGGCTGCGAGCAGCAGTGAGCGGGCCCTCGCACCCCTCGCGTGGCAGGGTGCGGCAGCGTTCAAGGGTGTGCGATTTCGGTGTCCAGTACTGAGAAACTTCCTGTCACCAGTAGGTGGCGTGCTAAGCATGACTCAATACTGATGCATAGATGTGTTCAGGACGGTACCTTGATGAAGTGTGAGAAATGTTGTGTAAATCGGACAATGTATGTAGGAGTTATGATGACTTCCTGCTTGACCTGTAGGCGGTGCTATAAGTATGACTCAATACTGACCTACAGATGTGTTCAGGACGCGACCTTCATCAAGCGTGAGCAATTTGGGGTAAATTGGATAATATATGTAGGAGTTATGAGGACTTCCTGTAAGCAGTAGGTGGCGCTATAAGTATGACTCAATGCTGACGCACATATGTGTTCAGGATGCGACCTTCATCAAGCATGAGCAATTTGGAGTAAATCGGATAACGTATGTAGGAGTTATGAGTACTTCCTGTTTCACCAATAGGTGGCGCTATAAGTATGACGCAATACTGACACATAGATGTGTTCAGGACAGAACCTTCATGAAGCATGAGAAATATCGGACAAATTGGATAATGTATGGAGGAGTTATGAGGACTTCCTGTTTTATGGCGAAATGTCAAAATTTGGCGGGGCGCCACGGCAATGGTGTTTGGTGAAAACCCAATTTTTTGGATAACCTTTGATCACAAATGTCTTAAGATGAAGCTGACCGAATATGAAGTTGATTGAATGATATCTGTAGGAGGAGTTTGTTAAAGTACAAGGCATGGAAATGGTAAAAACAAGGAAAAAATTGCACATTAAGAGCAAAATGGCTGACTTCCTGTTGGATGTTGGGTATAGCTCCAAGAGACATTTTAGTCTGAACTACATATGCCCACCGAATTTCGTTCGCCTACATCAAACTGAAAGGTGGGGCTCACCATTTAAAATTTTCCAGGGGGCACTCTTGAGCCGTTTTGCCACACCCATTTCCGTCACCCATGAAATATAACATTTTTCACCGGGACTGATGTATCTGCAAAGTTTCATGTGTTTTCATCGATGTTTTGGCCGCCAAAAAGGTATTTGTTTGGGGAGAAGAAGGTAGGAGAATAATAATAATCCTTACAATTTCAATAGGGCCTCGCGCCGCCAGTGCTCGGGCCCTAATAAATTCACAGGGTCTCATGCAGTCTCATGTCACAAATATGATTTTTGGGGTCTTACTAAGGCCAATTCATAAGCTAATAGCAAGTAATGGTGAATATTGAACTATTAAAAAGTTCTCATTGAGCTTTAAATTTTGGAGCGGATCAGAATCACTGGGTGGATACATGAATTAAAAGAAAACAAAATTTGCCCATACTTGGACCATCTCCCTTCACTTTATCCTTCTTGTGCCAGGTTTAGCATACTGCCCGGAGGCCGAGCGGGGCATTGCTCTAGTGATCTGTAGCCCAGGTTCGTCCTGATATGACATGTTTTTGAGAACTTTGGCTCTTCTTTTCAATGAGGAGTCAAATCAGCTTTAGATATCAACTTAGATATCAAATGTATTTATTTGCTATTTAAGTAACCAATAAAAAGTGCTGACGATAAACCAGAGTGGTAGGCTACAGGGTGGATAGAACAACTCAAAATTGACATTGAATGCGCAGTAATATTTCACATAGAACAGTAAAGAGGCTTTGCCCGTGGTATATCGTGGCATATACAACGGCTCTTAACCAATCAGACTGCGAGGTCGGAACTACCCGTTGTATAAAAATACATACTTACTGTAATGTTGTTGCCTACCTTTTTTTTCAGGCTGTGGATGATTTCTGGTGTACCAGGCATGGACAGAGTTGACCACTTGGCAGAGTATCTGGTGGAGTTGAGGAACCAGACCTCTCTGGCCCTAACCAACCAGTAGGTCAGGAGCATTTATTGCCTTGCTACTTTCCCTCTGTGCGGTCATACATGTTCACACTTGCACACTTGTTCTCTCTCTGCTTAGCTCCAGATGGGGTGGACAGAGGCATGGACACTGGGCTGGTGCCCCTCTACCCCTTTTACTCTCCAGAGGAACCAACACTGGACTTTAATTCTGCATATTAGTGTGAAACTTGTTTTGTGTTATTGTCTGTAATAGCTGATTGACAGGTCTTTTACTCTCCCAGAATTTCTTTCAAATGGAACTCGCTAGAGTTGTTTCATCTGTATGTAATGTTTGTTTTGTACAGTGTTTACACCAGATTGGTGAGTTTACAGTAAGCACCTATGGTTGGGTGTGGTATTTTGAAAGGTAGTGCTTTGAAATGGCAAAAAGAACATAATTTCTGTGTCTAATGTAGAGAAGTGTATTTAATGTTTTGCAAAACACTTTGTAGTTTTTTTTTGCAAAAGGTGTGAGGCGGTCCCTCTTGTATTTTCCAATACTCTGAATCTGAATCTTTTTCTTCTTCGTCCCAGGAAGTCTGACTTCCCATGCATGAAAATCACCAAACTTTGCAGATATGTCCAGTCCTATGCCAGAAGTCCTCAACTGGCATTGTGGGCCAATAGTCCTGATGGTGTTGCTACAGCAACTGTTGAAAGTAGTGTGTGCATCAGGGCGCTGGGACCACTACATCTACGCTGGGACTCTTATTAAGGAATAGACACAGAGGCAGGGAACAGTTTTTTGTAGTTTAGTTGTAGATGATCAAGTGTACAGAGATATACATATGGTGTATTCTTCACAAACGCATACAGCTCTCATTCTGTAACCGCCCTTTCAAACGGGGCTTTAGGCCCTTTAGGCAGCTAACTCAATGCCCGACTGAAATTGCAATTGTGCCGGTGGCCTCTAGGGGAATTCAATACAGCAATTGTCTAAAGTTTAAAACTTAAAATATCATAACAGATCTGTGCTATCACTTTGCATTTGCAATCACCACCAGAATGTAGCCCCAAGTGAGCAGAAACTTCCATATGCTTTTAGCTGGCAGGAATTATGAAGTCCATCACTCAGTTTTTCTCAAAAACTGGAAAACCTTTCAAACCCTACTCCTCCCACATTTTTTGTTCAATTGACACAGCAATTGCTACACTATATATTTAGACTGTCCTCCAAAAACCATATTCACAGATTTTTGAAATATCACAAATTGAGCTCACAGCACATCAAAATGTTTTCCCGTTAAGTACTGTATGCAGCTACTGCAAATACTTGCTCAATAAATCTCCAATGTTCATGAATAAAAGACAAAATCTTCATGACATGGTTGATGTAGAAATTTATCTCAGAAACAGATTTTTTGACAGTATTTTGAAGTCTGTACTCATTTTGTCCCCTCAAACTACTGCTGTTCATACAGGAAAAAATACACTACCGACAATCCTATAGTCCAACAGCAATGTCTCCACCAATCAGAGACGTTGTTGTTGGCAACCCTGCCCCAATAGTGGACCCTAGGACTACAACAGGCTAAATTGACTCTGATTGAGAGGACACCTGTGCTACTGATTGTTTGATTGGTTTCCACCTGTCTTGTTAGTCATATACTGTATCCTACATGTACAGTAGCTCCCCTTGTCCAGTTTTTTATCTATGCATTATTTGCTGTAGCTGTGTGTTGTCCCTGTGTTTCCTGTGCCATCTTGTAAGTTTAAGCTTTGTCTTTTGTCCCCCACTTGTTGAGTGTGTACCTTACTTTTATTGTTTAGCCTTTGGTTTAGTTTTTTACCCCTCGTGGTGCCTTTAACATTTAATGGAAACTTGTTAGATGTGCTCTTGGTGTAACTTTGTGAGTTCATGCCCAGGGTGATGGAGAATAAAATGTGAATGCATACTCATTGTGCTGTGTGACATGATTTTATAATAATTTAAAGTTCTAAATTATGGTCCAGGCAGTTCTGCTGACAAGACTCATGTATTTGTCATTTGTCTCCTCTTCCTCCATCTAGCTCATGCACACTTCCCCATACTTTCATTTAGCTTAGCTATTGGCCTCTGCACAGTTTGTCCTTAGGGGAGTATCCCAGTAGCCTATAGTTTTACTTTGTTGTATTTTTAAAATGTGCTTGTCACCCTCTAATTAAGAAATGCTTAGTACAGCTAGCTTCAAGCTACTGTAGACCAGGCCAGCCTGTTTCTAATTTGTAGCAGGTAATGTTACTGTTCATCTTGCATCTCTTCATCTGAGAAATCCTGTCTGCTAATCAGTCCCACATGTTCAATCCAATCGTCGCATGTCAGCTTGTAAAGGTTTAATTTAAGAACTTTTAAATAATTAGGGTCTGGGAAGAGACCCTCATGTATTTGGCATCTGTCTCCTTCTTCCTCTTCTTCCTCAAAACGCCCGGCCCTGATCATGGAGGTATAATATAAACGGCTCTGATCATGGAGGTATAATATAAACGGCCCTGATCATGGAGGTATAATATAAACGGCCCTGATCATGGAGGTATAATATAAACGGCCCTGATCATGGAGGTATAATATAAACGGCTCTGATCATGGAGGTATAATATAAACGGCCCTGATCATGGAGGTATAATATAAACGGCCCTGATCATGGAGGTATAATATAAACGGCCCTGATCATGGAAGTATAATATAAACGGCCCTGATCATGGAGGTATAATATAAACGGCCCTGATCATCGAGGTATAATATAAACAGCCCTGATCATGGAGGTATAATATAAACGGCCCTGATCATGGAGGTATAATATAAACGGCCCTGATCATGGAGGTATAATATAAACGGCCCTGATCATGGAGGTATAATATAAACGGCCCTGATCCAGTGCTGCACAGCAGCTATAATTATAGTGTTGAAGCAAATGAGAAAAAAAAACAGTATTATCCTTTGTGTTTTAGTACAATACTGGCTGACTGAAAATACAAGTTTGGTCACATCAAAAATGTATGATTTTCTCTGTTTTTTTTGTTTTGTTTTATGGATAAAAGTTTCTAAATGTAGTAGCCTATATATTCACTCTTGCTCGTCGAACTCCAGAGGTAGTAGTCTACTTGTATACAGTATTGTCTACAGTATAATACTGTAGGCTATAGGTAGCTAATAGTTTATTTAAGTAGGCTAACTAACAGCTCAGTCAGTTAGTAGTTGCTTACAGTGAGTGATTTGTAACAAGTTAGTGAAAGTATATATTGAAAGTAGGCTATAGCTAATAGCCAGTCAGCGCACATTTTACTGTGCGATTTAAGCTAAAGACCTCACAGACTGGCAAGCACATACTTCAACGTGCACCTAGCAGACGGTAGACCAGCAGATGAAAGACGGTCGTGTTGGGATTGTCCCTGGGGTTCACTGTGCAGCAAAAGAGGAGCCAACGGGGGCAATCTTTGGACATTCAAGTGGATATCGCAGATCACCATCTTCCGCCCAGACCACGCGCACAGTAGCCTACCATCCCCCAGATTCGGACCTCCCCCCACAACAAAGAGCTCCAACCTGGTACTAGAGATGTAATGGTATGAACATTTCACATCGATATTATAGTGACCAAAATTATCACGGTTATCAGTAATAATAATAATAATAATAATAATAATAATACATTATATTTGTATAGCGCTTTTCAGTAACCCAAAGTCGCATTACAGAGGCAAAAGAAGCAAAAGAACACAAAACAGCAGGAGCAAAAGAACACAAAACAGCAGGAGCAAAAGAACACAAAACAGCAGGAGCAAAAGAATACAAAACAGACATGGAACAAGCAACAGGCAACAAACAAGGCAGAGACATTCAACAGCAGGAAAATGAAAAACAGCACAGACAATGGCAGGATGGCTGGGGGGCCATGGGAGAGAGGGGCAGGGGCCCAGTATTATCTTGGTATTGTTGAAATGTGCTAAAAATGTTCAGAAACTAGCCTACCTATATATATATATATATATATATATACATATATATATATATATATATATGTGTGTGTGTGTGTGTGTGTGTACCGGTATATGTGTGTATATATGTGTATACTGTATGTAACGGTATACAGTCAAGCCGGAAAGTCTCTACATCCCTTCTCCATGATTTATTACGTTGCAGACTTATTCTACAGTAGATTGAGTTCATTTTTTGCCTCAAGATTCTACACAAAATAGCCCATAATCACAAAGTGAAAGCAGGTTTTTAGACATTTGTGTTCATTTATTAAAAATCTAAATGTAAAATATCTTATGTACACAAGTGTGCACACCCTTTGATATGACACCCAAAAGTGAGCTGAGGTTCATTTTGTTTCCATTGATACTGCTTAAGATGCTTCTACAACGTCCACCTGTGGTATATTTTGCCCATTCCTTTTGGCATATCCTTGCAAGCTCAGTCAGGTTGGATGGGGAGCGTTGGTACACAGCCATTTTCAGCTCTTTCCACAGATGTTCAATTGGATTCAGGTCTGGATTCTGGCTGGGCCACTCAAGGACATTCACAGTCTTTCTCTTAAGTCACTCCTTTGTTCTCTTGGCTGTGTGCTTCGGGTCGTGGTTATGTTGGAAGGCACAACTTCGCCCCGGTCTGAGGTCCAGAGCACTCTGGAGCAGGTTTCATTCAAGGATCTTGGTGTATTCGGCTGCATTCATCTTTCCCTCTATCAGGATTAGTCACGCCGTTCCCGCTGCTGAAAAACATCCCCACATCATGATGCTGCCACCGCCATGCTTCACTATAGAGATGGTATCAGCCCGGTGATGAGTGGTGCCTGGCTTCCTCCAAGGAAAGGCAAGTTTATTTGTATAGCACATTTCAGCAACAAGGCAATTCAAAGTGCTTTACATGAGACATTAAAAGCATCAAGACAAAGTGCAAGAAACACATAAAAGGTCAAATAAAATGAAATGCAAAAAAGGGACATTTTAAACAAAATGCAGGCAAAATAAAATACAGCAATAAAAGTCAGTGCAATGTATGAATGATTAATTATTTGATTTAATTAAAAGCAGCAGCAAAAAGAAAAGTCTTCAGTCTTGATTTAAAAGAACGGAGAGTTGCAGCAGACCTGCAGTTTTCTGGAAGTTTGTTCCATATGTGGAGCATAAAAACTGAACGCTGCTTCTCCATGTCTTGTTTTAACTCAGGGGACAGAGAGCAGGCCTGTGCCAAATGACCTGAGAGGTCTGGATGGTTCATAACGTACCAGCAGATGGCCCTAAACCATTCAGTGCTTTATAAACCAACAGCAGTATTTTAAAGTAAATTCTTTGACAGACAGGAAGCCAGTGTAAAGACCACAGAACTGGAGTGATGATCCACTTTCTTAGTCTTAGTGAGGGCTCGAACAGCAGTGTTCTGAATCAGCTGCAGCTGTTTGATACATTTTTTAGAAAGACCTGTAAACACACCATTACAGTAGTCGAGTCTACTGAAGATAAACATATGGACGATAAGTTTTTTCCAGATCCTGCTGAGACATAAATCCTTTAATCCTTGATATATTCTTCAGGTGACAGTATGCTGACTTTGTAATTGTCTTACAGTAATGTGACTGTTGAAGTTCAGGTCTGAGTCCATGACTACACCAAGATTTCTGGCTTTGTTTGTGGTTTTTAGCATGACTGATTGGAGTTGAGTGCTGACTTTTAATCGTTCTTCTTAGGCTCCAAAGACAATTACTTCCGTTTTATTTTTGTTTAGTTGAAGAAAGTTCTGGAACATCCAATCATTGATTTGTTCAATGCACTTACTCAGCGCTTGTATGGGATTATACTGTAGTCCCCTGATAATATGGTGATATACATTTGTGTGTCGTCTGCGTAGCTATGGTAACATATTTTGTTGTTTTCCATCATTTGAGCTAGAGGGAGCATGTACATGTTGAACAGAAGAGGCCCCAGAATGGAGCCTTGGGGAACTCCACAGGTCATTTTTGTCCACTCAGATTTGTAATTGCCTATAGACACAAAGTAGTCCCTGTCCTTCAAGTAGGATTCACACCATTCTAGCACTGTGCCACAAATTCACAGCCAGTTTTCCAGTCAGCCTACAGTAGTAATATGTTCTGGTCAACTGTGTCGAATGCAGCGCTGAGATCCAGTAATACTGAAATTCTGCCATTGTCTGTGTTTAAATGGATGTCATTGAAGACTTTAACAAGAGCAGTCTCGGTGCTGTGGTGTGGTCGACATCCTGACTGGAAGACATCAAAACAATAATTTACCAGGAAGTTGTTCAGCTGTTGAAAAACTGATCTTTCAATGATTTAACTTAAAAATGGGAGGTTTGATATGGGCCTATAATTGTTTATTTGTGAGGTGTCTAAATTATTCTTTCTTAAGAGTGGCTTGACGACTGCAGTTTTCAGGGTTTGTGGCATGATGTGATGCTTGATATTCAGGCCAAAAAGTTCAATTTTGGTTTCATCAGACCAGAGAATCTTGATAGTCATGGTTTGAGAGTTCTCTACGTACATTTTGGCAAACTCCAAGCAGGCTGTCATGTCCTTTTACTAAGGAGTCGCTTCCGTCTGGCCACTCTACTATAAAGGCCTGATTAGTGCTACCTGGATGGTTGAGCTTCTGAAAGGTTCTCCCATCTCCACAAGGCTACGCTGGAGCTCTGTCAGAGTAACCTGCTCACCTACCTGGCCAAGGCCCATCTTTCCCGATTGCTCAGTTGCCCAGTCTAGGAAGATTCTTGATGATTCAAAACTTCTTCCATTTACAAATGATGGTGGCCACTGTTCTCTTTGGGACCTGTAAAGCTGCAGAAAATGTTCCGTACCCTTCTCCAGATCCATGCCTTGACACAATCCTGTTTCGGAGGCCTGAAGATAATTCCTTTGACCCCATGCCTTAGAGTTTGGTCTGATTGATAATCTGGGGAAACTGACATCCTGGATTTAACTTGAGGTTAAGTCTTGGTGTTATCCAATTCAGATCTAAGATTCAAGTCCTATATTAACAAGGTAAAAAAAACATAATTTCCCACCTTAGAAACAAAGCTTAAGTATGACCATTTATAAATCAAAAAGATGCTGAAAAACTGATTCATGCCTTTATTTCAAGCCAACTCGACTACCATAATGCAATTTTCACTGGCTTCACGAAAAAAAACACCAGTAACAACAGTAATGAGAAACTTCAGCTCATTCAAAACTGCAGCTCAACTATTAACCAGAACCAAGAGGAGGGAGCACATTAGTCCAGTCTTATCTGCTGACACTGACTTCCAGTAACATTTAGAGTTGATTATAAGGTCCCCCTCCATATATACAAAGCCCTTAATAGGCGAGAACCAAGCTACAGTAAATTGCTAACTCCCTTGTCAACTATGTGCCTTCAAGAACACTGATCATCTACTGGTTTACTAGAGGTTCCCAGCAACAGTCGAACAAAGATCGGGAGTGCAGCCTTTGTCAATTATGCGCCAAAGCTATGGAACACAATATATATATATATATATATATATATATATATATATATATTCAAGATATCTTTAATTCCCTTTAATTCAAGATATCTACAATGTCATTTTTTTTAGAGAGTGGGTCGTATGCCCACCTCCCTTGTTCTCTGTAAAGCGCATTGTGTTGCCTCTGGGTATGAAATGCGCTATACAAATAAAGCTTTGATTGATTGATTGATTGATTTTAAGATATCTTAAATTAAGTTTAAGATATCTTGAATTAATTTTGTATTTGAATTGGAATTTTGTATTTGAATTGGAATTATGACTAGTCAGAATTAAATTGTAGATATCTGAAACTGGAATTACACCTAGTCATAATTCAGTTATAGATATCCGCAATTCACATTGTGGATATCCGCAACTGAATAGATATCTGTAATGACGTACCCTATACACGTGAATGGCAAAAGTAGTTTGAATCTACTAGGCGAAATTACGTTGCAGATATCTAAAATTAGAGTTTTGACTATAGTCACAACTGAGTTGTAGATATCTCTAACTGTCGTTTTGACAGAATGACGTTATAGATATCTTGAATAAAAATTCTGACTAGTCAAAATGTGATCATGACTAGTCAAAAAAAGGTTGTTGATATCTGTAATATTAATTCTGGATAGTCAGGTCTAGTTAATAAATGTTAAAATAGCTTGCCATAAATAACTGTCTCAATAAACCAGTTAACTAGGGACAAAAGCCCTCGGTGCTGCTTACGTTCGTTGCCTGCCTACTATCTGGCTTCTCAGCTCGCTCTAAACTTTCTCTCCCTCTCCGCGTTGTCTAGACAGACAGCGTGCGCCTCTGTCTCTGTCTCTCTCTCTCTCTCCCTCGTCATGTCATGTCAACAAGCAGACAGAACGTGCGCGTATCGCTCGCTCATACAGTATTTGACTGTTTTCTCCCCTCCCGAATATTTTTTACAATATTCGTACGAATTTACTATTCAGGAAAAAGCTACTATTTGTGCTCATCCGAATACCGTATTCGTATTCGGGAACACCCCTAGTGTGAATGGGTGAAAGGGCATTGTAAAGTGATTTGGATAAGAATGTTAGGCTATATAAGTGCAGTCCATTTACCATTTACATGTGCACTCACCAACAATGGTGGACACGAACTGGTCCAAAGGACGGAGAGAAACCCTTTAACCAGCCTGATCAGCCGATTACTGAGTCTGCAGGCTTCAGAGAGATTAGAGATATTGAATCTTATTGTGAGGTGCACAATTGCTTTTTGCAGCCTCGTTTCCATCCTGTTCAATTACTAGATTGGGGGGGGGGTAGAAACTCTATTTGAAACATGCCCTATTGACATTACAGTCACGATTAGACAAAATTTCTAATTAATTGGCCTGAATAGAGATTAATTCTACCCCAACAACTCTGCCATGTGCAGGGTCACCAATAACCGACTCAATACAGTATCTGGTGTGGCAGAAATACATGAATGCATGCATGAATACAATGTAATACCGCCCTATTTTAGCTAATCATATATACTGTTGAAGCTGAGCTAACAGCCCCGTGAGTGTGAGAGCTTCTGGTGACATGACTGCTAAGGAGAGGAGGGAGAAGGGAAGGAGGAGAGAGGCAGATGGCCTCTTCCACTACGAACACTTCCACTATGGACAGGCAGGCCTGTGAAAAATGCATTAACAGGCTCCTACAAATGATACCCAGGGAGACTGGCGGCGCTAGCTACACTAATTCCACTGCTCGGACTCTGTGGAGGGAGCCGTGACTCCCACTTACACTGTCAACCAAAAGGTTACCTTTGAAAAATGGGTCCTGCACCGTGATTTAATTCACTGGCTAACCCCAGGAAGAGGGGCTCTTTCCCCTGGGAACGCTCATGTGATTTAGACTGAGATTGCACTTCAGTTTGAATCCACTATCCTTCTCTCTCCCTTACTCTCTCTCTTCCTCAATCTCTTCCTCTCTCTCTCTCTCTCTCACTCCCTCACTCTTACTCCCCTCTCTCTGGCACACATACATGTTCTCTCTCTCTCTCTGTCCCTCTCTCTCTCTCTCTCTCTCTCTCTCTCTCTCTCTCTCTCTCTCTCTCTCACACACACACACACACACACAATTTATTCCAAATCCACCATAGGGATGGAATGAAGTACCCAGCTGGCAGCCAGGTGAAGTGTGAATGCGTCCAGGAGTGGAGGTTAGTCTAATATATACCTGACTAGACAAAGCCTGGCTCCATTGCAACATTTCAATGCATCGCATCCTTCCTCAGAAGTGATGGCTTCCTAAAAGAGACCAGAGCTTTTGTTTCAGACATTCAACAACATGTCCGCTTTAACGTGTGAGCACTCCTCTTCAAGTCGATTGCAGCCCTGGCCCCGTGTGCTCCTTTGAAAACCAAGGAATCAAGGAACAATAGAGAGACCCCCTCCAGGACAGGAGCGAACGGGGTTTGCTTTTGGGCTGACAATAGGCACAATGCGGTCTGTCTGTCAAATTAATTAACCTGGAAAGCTCTTTAATTCCTGGACACAAATGAAAGGGCCCGGTGTTGGGGAGGAAAGGAACGACCCTGTGGCGGGAGGTAATTGCGTATCGGGGGTGATTGGTCCTGAAGGCCACGGAACCGCCTGTCTGAGTTTGGAATCGTGCATATTGTGAACGTGCAGGGTCAGGTGTTGATGTTGGATTAATATCAGGGCAAGCTTAGACTAACAACACAAAGGCTCAGGGCCATGTGTCCAATTATGCACCATCTGTTTAAGATCACAATCCTGTTGTCATGCTCTGAGAGTTGATTACCAGTGGCTTCATCTCAGCCGGAAATTGGCAGGTATGGCATACCCAGGTATGGCATACCCCGACACACAGAGAATAGTTAATTTTACGAACAATTCACAAACATAACATTTAACTCACAGAGTGGGTCCCCTGTTGTTATTCTAGGGCACTTATCTTGTTTGTGGACTGCATTGCAAAGACAGGCAGCTGGCTATACACACTCAATAACCATTGCAATGCATTCATCATACCGGCTCCTCTGTTGATGTTGCTGCTGAGTGCTCAGTTACCAATCAGAGCTGACATGTGACAAACAGATGACCAATGGAATGTATGACTGCTTGCTGTAGCCTGGTAACCAGATCTGCCTTTGCTTCAGCCAACCCCTGCTGCTGTTATTGTGGGCCAGAATCCGTCAACCTATCTGACAATCTGACATCTTGTCTCAGGGGACTTGGCCATAAGCAGAAACACGGGGCCATAGCCACGTTGTACCTATAATATCCTTACTGTTAGAGCAGCGAAAACTCTTGTTTACCACTGCTGTTTGCCTCATTGCTGCTGTGACAATTACCGATACCTCTATGATTGGGGGAGATAAGCTTGTTGTGGTGGTGATAACAAGCAGAAAAACCATGTGACTGACAGTGAAAAGGTCCTGGTGGTTCTGACCTCCCTCCTACTCCCTTCTGGAACCTTCCTGGCGTTCTATTAGCGAGTGGCTGGGTCTTTGTTATGATGGCTAACCCTATGGCCCTGCGGGCTCATAGATAAGTGGGGGCAGCTGGAACTGGTGTGTTATTTAGCGAGAAGGACGTACCCACCACATTTGATCATGATAGCGAAAGCCCCTGGCATTGTGTCTGTTAATTACCTGACCTTCCGGGTAGCTCTGTGTGTCTGTATGTGAGTTATAATATTAGAGAGGTTTTCATAGAATATTATAATTGAGGCGATTTGTCCTTTGCCTTTGTGAGTGATTCATAATCATCCTTTTATTCTGTATAATGATGTGCAGGGCGTATGCATGTGCACGCACATACGTACGCATGTGTCTGTGCGTGTGTGTGTGTGTGTGTGTGTGTGTGTGCCACAACTAGTCTACTACAGTATAGTTTTCTAGTGCAACAACGGGGTAGTTTTATTTCATATACATTTTAAGTAGACAGAATAGGGGAAGTAAACACACAAACTGAATCCTAGCTCTCTACCTAATTCTGGTGTGTGTTTAAAGCAGGATATATACACACATACTGTACATGGACAGAGTACAGTGATCTGACCTGACAGCAGCCGCATGGCCCTGTGGGTGATTTCAGGGGCCCTCTAACTAGAAATCACCTAACTGATAGGTGTCAAAAGTGAAATATGTGAATTCTACGGAACTCTATGGACTCTTCATAGTCTCAAATAAACACATGCATGTATGCACAATAGTTACCTTGGCTTATTTTCAACTGCATCCCTGGGCAGTTTTAATGACAGCCACAAAACACACACAAGATCATTAAAATAGGAACAGCAATACTATGCATAGAGAGTAAGCGCAAAGCACACTTCATCAAAGTTACATGTGGTGCACGTACTTGACTGTCTTTTAACCTCGATTTTAAATTAATTTTAAATGAGCGATAAGTGTCAAAGTCTCTGATAAGTGTTGGCAGACTGTTCCATGTGGGGGCTGCTCTCACTCAAAATGCTGACTGTCCTCCTCATAGTATTACACAATCCCCTCTTGCTACAGACACAGTGTGTCTATCCTCAGTTGTTTTCTGCTTTATGAAAGATGAAAGCACTAAGGGGAGGGACATTATAGATAAGACAAGCATCTGTAAAGTTGATAACATTGTCCCAGCTCAGTAAATTTGGATTTCTTAGGCATTAACGATGGTGATGGTGGTGTTTGGTTTCCTGTCAAGCACCTTAAGGGCCTGGCGGTATGCTGTCTGTGCAGGTAAGTGTTATAGGAGACTTGTGTCCAGCTAGTCAAACATTATGACCAATGTGACATGATAATGGCATTGAAATATAATGTTGCTGCCTCAGTAGTTAGATAATTTCTGATATGGCAGAAATTTTACAAATTGATGTTACTACCTTCAATTGTGAACATCTTTGTAAAAAAAAAAAAGTTGTTACACCAAGATATATGAAATCAGATACCGCTGTCAACTTTTCCCCTGCAGCATAAACATTACTGTAGGTGTGATATAATCTGTTGACTAATATATCCTTAACCTTAACAACCACAACAACAACAACAACTTATGCTGAATAACAAATTACTAGTTACTAGAATACGAACAATTTGGAAATGTAGGCCTGATTAAAGGCTGTCAACCAAGATTTTCTTTGGCTGAACAGCCCGAAATAAATCCATTCAAAAAGTTCATTTAGGAACCAATTATTTTCATGAATAAAAAAAAGATTAGAAATTAGAATCAATTGTTACACCAAGATGTAGGCTATGAAATGAAATACCGCTGTCAACTTTTCCCCTGTGACATAAACATTAGGTGTGATATTATTACTATTATTATAGTGTGATATGTTGACTAATATATCCTGAACCTGCTTCTTCTTCGTTTGGGTAGGTTGTTGATTCGTCCTCTCCCCCCAGGCTCAGGGCCAAGGGGCCTTTTACCTTATCCTTTTATCCTTAACCTTAACAACCACAACAACAACAACAACAACAAGGCTGTCGACCAAGATATTCTTTGGTTGAACACAGGCAGCCCAAAATAAATGCATTCAAAAAGTTCATTTAGGAACCAATTATTTTCATTAATAACTGTCAGGGTCTGTTTACAGCCAGCATGAGCATTTCCAGTGCAGTTTAGGGTCCTGTGATACGCATGTTAACCGAGATAATTTCTGTAGACACTGTTAAAACGCTCGTGCGGCCAGAGATTGTCTTCATCTTCAAGACGGCGTTGTGTAATCCAGGCCTCAGTTAACAACATTACATTTACATTACAGTCATTTAGCAGATGCTTTTATCCAAAGCGACTAACAATAATTGCATTTAACATAGGAAAAGCTAATGTACTACTATAGTCAATAATACAGGGGTCTCGCCGCACTCCAGCTGTAGCAGGCTGGCCGGTGCCAGTAGGGAGAGGAGTCGCTGGATCACTCGGATATTAGAGCCTTTTATTAAGGTGCAGTATAGGCTTGACAATGTTTCAGTATATCTTCATCAGGTCATGAACACCACAGGTGAGGGTGGCACTATATATAGAGTTTTCTGGTCACCTGACCGGTGAGTGAAAAGGAGAGTGCACCATACCTGGGTGAATTCTACCAATAAACAGGCTGTCTGAAATATTCAATAAATATCTTTCTGGCATAACATTCCTGAAAAGTTGTCTTTGTTGATCCATACATTGTTTAGAAAAGCCCATTGATTCTAGTAGGATACATACATTATATAAACAGTACACAATCTAATACAGAAAGTAAAAGAATACATTGCATCATACACAGGCCTACTGTATAGTAGGGGGGGAAATAGAGCCATTTCTATAGGAAGCTATAGGAAACAGGACAGGCTGAGTTCCTCGTTAAGGCCGAGGGGCTCTAGTATCTCCAATTTGTGGATCCAGTAGGCTTCCCTGCATAGTAGTTTTTTAATGATGTCGCCACCCCTAGGAGGTATGGATATTTTTGCAATGCCCCAGAAAGAAGCTGGCTTGCATGTAGAGACGTGCCATGGTGTATTCTGGGTTTTGTGTGCGTATCGCTGTTTTGTGTTCAGATATTCCGATTTTTAGCGGTCGTTTTGTTTGGCCTATATTGGCTCCTTTCTAAAACAAGTGACTAAGAGCATAACAACAACATACAAGCTTCTTCACACTCAAGTGAAGACAGGAATTATTAAGCCATTGTGTGACATAGGTCATCACTGCCGTTAGCTTACATGCAGCTTGCTATTTGGTTATTGCATGTCCATAAATAACAGTGTTATCTGCCTACATCTGAATCTTAGACTCTGCATACATCATTTATGTACAGGCTAAAACAACAGTGGCCCCAGAATTGTAGAACAGTTCATCAAGTTTATCATGTCATCAATTTCTCCAGCCCATCCCCTCCCCTCCCTCTGTCACCCAAAATGGACCACTTTCCCTCCACCCACGTGCCATATATCTCCCCACAGCCCCACACAAATCTCCTGATGTTCCCCATCCATCTCCCCCATACCGTTACCCCACCAGCCCCCCCACAGGTCCAGCCCGCAGGGCCATGTGGAAAACCTCCTCAGGCCCATCAGCCAGGGGCACTTTGGATGCATTATTACTACTCTGGTACTTTAAAAGCCTCGGAACACAGGAACACAGCCTCAGAACACAGCAATGCAGCCTCAGAACAAAGGAACATAGCCTCAGAACACAGGAACATAGCCCGGGAACACAGGAGCACAGCCCGAGAACACAGGAGCACAGCCTGAGAACACAGGAACATAGCCTCAGAACACAGGAGCACAGCCTCAGAACACAGTAAAATTGTGACGCACATGAGTGGTATCCCAAAGAAGTGCCGCCTCTTGGTCAGCGCGGCCTTTATATTCAAGCAAAACACAGGTATGGCGCTTTGAGGATGTGATTGGCCAACCCATTGTACGTCATATGAAATGGCAGGCGTGGTCGAGAATACAGACACGTGACATGAGAAAAGGCGTTAATTTCTTGGAGACAAAGGGACAAAGGGACAAAGGATGGTTATTCTGGAGTAGACAGATTTCTAGGTGTGTGGACCTCCTGGAGGTCATTCTGTCATGAATTAGGTTAGCACAGCTATGTGAAAGGTTGAGGGAGGTGGTGAATTACAAAAGGAGATGATGAAACTATAATTTCTATGACAGGCAGGGTGGCCATGGGGAAGAAGCTGCCTCTGTGGCATGTGGTCGTGGTCCTAATGGACCGCAGCCTCCTGTCTGAGGGGAGTGGCTGGGAGGGATGGGATGGGTCGGCTACAATCATCCTGGCCCGCTTCAGGGTCCTGGAGCTGTGCAGGACCAGGAGGGAGAGCAGGTTGCAGCCGATCACCTTCTCAGCAGATCAGATGACACGCTGCAGTCTGGCCCTGTCTTTGGCTGTAGCAGTGGAGTACCAGATGGTGATGGAGGAGGTGAGGATGGACTCAATGATGTTGTACTCAATGAAGTGTAGAGGAGCACTATCATTTTCTTTGGTAGTCCGAATTCCTTCAGCTGCCTCAGGAAGTACATCCTCCGCTGTGCCTTCTTCGCGAGGGAGCTGGTGTTTAATTCCCACTGAGGTCCCAGGAGATGGCGGTGCTCAGGAAGTGGAAGGAGTCCAGAGACGAGTCTGATGAGGGTGGTGTCACCTGCAAACTTCAGTAGCTTGACGGACCGGTGGGTGGAGATGCAGCTGTCGTGTACAGGGAGAAGAGTAAGGGGGAAAGGACACAGCCCTCAGGGAAGCAGGTGCTGATGTACCTGGAGTCAGAGATGATTTTTCAGACAGGAATTCTGTGATCCTCCTGCAGGTAGAGTCAGGCACACACGGCTGGGAGAGCACATACCCCAGTGTGGGTGGGAGGATGGTGCTGAAAGCAGAGCTGAAATCCACAAACAGGATCCTGGCGTAGGTGTTTCCTGCGTGTTCCAGGTGCTGGAGAATGAAACCCTTCATTACTACAGAGGTCAGGGCGACGGGCCTGTAGTCATTGAGGCCAGTGATCCTTGCTTTCTTGGGGACAGGGATGTACTGTACCGATGTTGGTCTGCTGTACTAACATGTACTGAACATGTACTGAACACTGGGCCGATTGTTTAGGATTCAGACCTCTTACACTGCCTCATTCATACTATTCAGAGGATGACTGGGGTCACCACAGACAAAACCTTGAGGCGCTGGTGATGTGAACTGAGATACCGGCGGACAGATTGATATTTTTAACGGAAGTGGTGATTAAGCCCTGACGACAGGCCCTTTATCTTTTTTTACATAATCCAAATACATAACTAAAAATCACCAAAATGGTATCACTTTAGAATAACTAGTCCCTTTTAAATACTCAATAGATCATACATAAACTTTATGTTTATGAATTATTAATGACTTGTTAAATGTTCTTTAATAATTGGTTAATGATTTAAAACAACAACTTATAAATAGTTGATAGATCATGAACAAGCGACTAGAAAACTACTAATGACTTGTTAAGTATTTGTTAATAGTTGATCCACCTATAGTCAATAGTTTATAGACCTTATTGGGACGTTATTCTTCAGCTGTAACTATTCCTCATTTACTAACGCTAGTGCACAGATGGATAGATGGATGGATGGATGAATGGATGGATGGATGAAGAGAACAACCACAATGGCTCAACGGGCACTCTACACTAATGTTAGTAAATGAGGAATAGTTGCAACTTTTGAATAATGTCCCCAAAATAACTCATGAACATGATATTATCAAATATATTGGTAACACTTTATAATAAGTGCACACTATAAAGCATTTATTAAGTATTAGTAAATATTTAATTCATCATTTAGAAAGCATTATTCATTCATTATTACACATTAGTAAGCAATTTATTAATACATTTATAAAGGTTTTATTCTTCATTAATGAGCTAATGTAAAATGTGTTTATTCACAGTTTTTTCATACTTTATAAACAATGTATTTACCATTTGTAAATTATGTATCATATCAATTACAAACAAGTTTTTCATGAGTTGTTAATGGTTCATCAGGTTGTTTATAACATGGAAGTTAATGATTGACAAACTATTTATAAGTACTTTATGCATGCATTTGTCCATGTAATGAATTAGACATGCACAAATGGTTAGTAAGTGGGTTAATAAATGCTTTATAAGCACTTTATAGTACTGTAATTCTTGATGAATTCAAGTAGTCATACTAGGCGTGCTGCTGTGTACCACAGGGGTGGTTTTGAACCCTGGTCTACTACAGTGCAAACACCTGTCTAAACTATTAGGCCTAACTTACTGAGGGACATCCATCTACATGTAACTAGACAGATGGATTCATACTTCAATTACCTAACATTGTTCACTTCTTCTTGGGGAAATAATAAAATGAGAAATGAATTGAGATAAATGGAAAATGTGTGACAAACAGCTGCCTCAAGCGAGACAGGTGTGTGAGATGGCGGGTATTGTAATACCACCGTGCTGAGTGTCTGTACTCAACATTGGTCCTCAATCAAGACTCACGCATAACATATAATATATACTGCATAACATAAATAAAATACGTAATGCTATCCTATTCAGGATGACTGTGCAGGGAATGCAGGTTGGAGATTTTTTATCTGATACTGAGTGCGCAAAATATGTATTCTCTCTTTGAGTCGTGCGTGGGCACTGTGCGTGGTGTGTGTTGGGAGTGGGGTGTTAAGTGTGGTGCTGTGTGTGGTGTGTGTTGGGAGTGGGGTGTTAAGTGTGGTGCTGTGTGTGGTGTGTGTTGGGGAAAAAACATTTTCATTTTCTATAGCTCATTACCATACTGAACAGGAAAGGGAAGAGGACTCTATTGTTGAGGACTGAGCTACTTGTTTCAGGTAAGTGCCTCAGGTGTATCTTTTTTCTATAAGTTTCTCCCCCTCCACAGGCACACACACACACACACACACAGGCGCGCGCTCACACTCACACACACACACACACACACACACACGCGCGCGCTCACACACACACTCACACACACACACACACACACACACACACACACACACACACACACACACACACACACACACACACACTGGAATCCCCTGCTAAGGTTTGCTTTGGCTGACTTCCTGCTGCTGTGCAGACGCACGATTCATCAAGCACATGAATTAATCTGTCCCACTCATTAGACGGAAATGAACTCTGAAACAAATTATCTCACAGAGCCTTCGCATAAGGGGAAGCTATAAATCAAGACATATAAGCAGCAGCCACTTCAGTCTACGCCTATGGAAACGGCCTCCTATAGGCTACCGTACATCACTGCCTTCACCCTGAGGGTGTAGACATTTAAAATGACTCAGGTCCCCGTTTAGACAGGCGACTCAGCTCCACGTTCAGACAGGGGACAGCCTGAGAAGTCTGGCCAGCTCTGAGCCAGAGGATTCCCGGGGGTTGGTGGGTGAGCGCGATGCTTCAGCGCTCCTCTCCCTCCCTCTGCGTCCCCTTCGGCCCGCGTGTCCCGCTAGGGGACAGCTGCCGGAGCTCCGTGTGTCACACAGAGGTGGCCTGTTCTCCCACGGGTTCTGCTGCCTGCACACATAATGGACATCTGAGTTATTCCAGCTGAGGGATGCCTCTTTCAGGGAGGGGGAGGGGTTGTGTGGGGGGTGCAGGGGAGGGGGTGGGGGGGGGGGCAGGTGATTGAAATAGGAGGATTGTGCCATGCTCATTATGCATCTCCCGTCGGATTAAAATATTCAGGGCCTCCCTCTCCTCCATGTGTGTGTGTGTGTGTGTGTGTGTGTGTGTGTGTGTGTATGTGTGTGTGTGTGTGTGTGAGAGAGAGAGATGAGAGGGGTCACGGAGAGGTCGGCTGGGTCTCTGTCCTCTGAATGACTTCTCACGAACACTCTCACGCAGCGTTAATCACGTCTTACCGTAGCGGGTATGGACGTTGGAGTTTTAGGCTTCCGGTTTTTAGCTTGTGTTTCTAGACTTGCCTGAGACATCAGAGGGAATCAAAGTGATCGTGTGCTGTTAGAATACGCCGGGCGCCCACCAGCACTCTACGTGGCTTATGTGAGCAGGACAAAAGCCATGTCTGTCTGCCGTACACGCACAGACCGCCGGTGTAACCCAGGGAAGCCAGCCACGGAAGGAACAGGCTCTGCTCTGACGACTGCTCGGGGGATTGAATAAAGCTCCAGCTCATTTGCTACATATCACGTTTTGTTACAGTGCTCCAGACAATCCGTCATATTTCATCAGAGGGCCCCGGAATGGGAGTTTTATGCCCTGCCCATTTCTCCCACCTCTCAGCTGGCTGTAAGCTCCTCCGCCGTCAGGCTGCGTCGCTCCTCTTAGAATCGCTCCCTTTTCGCTTCCGAGCTTGAAAATCAAATCTATAAATCAAAAGGCAATGGCAGAAAGAGACGGGGAGTGAAGGACATTTAAATCCTCTCGGAGCGTCCATGGCTTCAGAGGGCGAAATAAACAGGAAATTAAAATGGAATTTAGAACCTCAGAGCAGGTTCATTTCAGAGGTGCTCTTCTAATCGCTCACTGCTTATTCCCTCTTTATATTCTCTCCTGTTGGGAATGGATCCTTCTCTCTATTAATTTCCCAGGAAAGCGATGGGAATCAAATTCTCTTGAATCCCCTTGCTGGAAATGCCAAGTGCATACATTTTCATTCATAGCCATTTCCTTGCATCAGGGACAGAATGTAAAGGCTTCTCTTTGCTTACTCGTTCTATTTCAGACTACAGTGATCAAAACCAAATAGCAACAAAGGGTTTTTGAAGTCAAAAATAAATAAATTAAAGGAGACTCTGTAGTCATTCATAATGTAGGCAGAGGAAGCCGCAAACAAGCTGATTTCAAAGGTGCTGGAAACACATTTGCAAATCTGTGGCCCAATTTCAAGGCATACATATGAATAGCTGTCCCTTCCCAATGGAAGTTATGATGATCAAACGTGTTGGCTATACCTGGATGACACAATACAGGAGCGCTGCATCATCAATATGGCTGCTATTCCCTCCACGCTCAAGGAGAAGAGGCCGTCCTCATGGGAAAACAACATGAGTCACTGAATCAATGTAAGCAAGCGTTTGATTAAAAGTGGACTGACTTGGAGTCTGACTCAACAGATGTACGTTTTGGGAATAAGCCTTTCTTACTGCCCGATCAGTGGTGCCCGATTCATGTGGTCAGCCAATCCAGATTACTGAAACAACACCCTGGCGCGGCAATAAACCATCAGTCACTCTGCCGAAAACGATTCTGATTGTAATCTTATTTGTCAATGTTAACAATGTTCTGTGCTACTTTGGGAACATAGGTTTTTCATCTGTCATGCCAATACGCTTATTTGAATTTAAATTGAAAACTTTGAATGAGCTTCCCCCCCCCCCCTCTTTCTAAATGGGTAATGAGTCCAGTCAAGCCTTTCTCCAGCACTGGCACAGAGTAAACAAAGTGTGGAGATAGGTCTGGCTATGCGAAACTAGATTAAAACTGGCCTCGTCAACAACAGCTGCCAAATGTCGTTAATTTAGGTTGGAAGTCGTGGAAAGGTATCATTCGCAATGCTTTATGGGATAGGTAGTTCCTTCATGTACACACTTGTACCTTTTTTCAGTGCTTCCCTTTTTTTGTTGCTCAATGTTTTAAGGTCACAATTCATCAGCTCGCCAGTTGGCTTGGTTCCAGGTTTAAAACTCTTTATATAAGGATTTTCTGAAATGTCAGTGGTGTGAACCAAAGCCCCCAAAAAGTGGGTGGTCACTGTGGTGCTCGATTCCCTCCATGCTCAAGGAGAAGGGGCCGTCCTGGGCAAACAACACAAGTCACTGAATCAATGTTACCATTCTTAGAGCTTTTGATTAAAACTGGCCTCGTCAAACAGACAAACGTACAACAATATAATACTATTGATCTGTAGCCTATCTCTGAGACGTTTTTATAATGCCAATGTCGCTGACAGCAATTTTTATCTTCAACATACCAATGGTTTAAGAACCAAGTGATCTATCCACCGTGAGTGCAGAGGTGCAGAGATCAATATCCATCATCTTCACCCTCTCTGCTTGAATAGATCCACCTCAAAACCTGTACGATTTTGTTGTTCATAAAATACTTTTGCATTTCTGGCGTTCAGTAATGCTAACTTGAAGACCATCAAAGTAAAGTTGTAACTCAAGCAAGTCTAGTTGCCGCAAATTCCGGAGTGAGAAGAATGCTCTCCCTTTAAGAGGCAGCTTGCAATTTAACCCCAGGCACTACAGTCCATAAATCCCAGCATCAATAATTAAGCCAAATCCCTTTGTATGTGCCAAAAGAAATCCCAGCGGACAAACTAATGCAAGCAAGCAGGAAACGAGAAGAAGCGATACAGTGACCGGTGTGGCCAGCGCTGTTGGCCCCTCTTACCTTCACGCTGTCTAAAGTGCAGGAAAGCATCAGTCAAGACGCCATCTCCCCTCAGACAAGGGAATCCATCAGAACGATTAGGAGCCACAGTAAATAATAGAGAATTCTTCTCACTTAAAGATGGAGATATCCTGTCATACAGAGAACCTTGGACATGACTGATGCTTTGGACATATGGCAGCTAGCAAAGACAGAGATCGGAGCCATCCAGCCGAGTCATTTTCTGGAAGCTTTTAGACATGTGTGTGTCTGTGTTGGAGTTCACAAGGTGATAGGAGGAGTCATTTGGAAAGTGCACTGAAAGCAAACCATTAAGCGAACCCATTAAGGCTCAATCACAGGTTTACTGAACAAAAGTTAATAGAAATGATTCTCCTCTGGGGTCAGTCATTTTCTGCCCTGCACATTTTGTTTGTTGCAGAATGGGTTCTGTTTTCTAAAGCTTTTATATGGTTCATAGGAAATGTAAGCAGCAATTCCATCACGCGGTGACATTTGATTTCGCAGAGCATTCCACTTCTCTGAAAATGATGCATTAATATTTACCTCATACCATTATACCACAATTCCATCTTCCATATCTGACTTATTTGAAACATTGACCAAATGTTTTGTGATGAAGAAAACATATGAATCTTGACTGAATGTGAGACAGGCTGACAGTAAAGGCCGTGCTACCAAGAATATATTTCACTCCATATGATGCAGACGTCGTCGGAAGTCATGACCTAATTTGAATTTCACAGATGAAAACACTGCCTGAAGCAACTGATGCATATGCAGCCCTTGCCTCCACATACATTGTGGTTGTTGTTGTTTATTGAAGTTAGCGGTGTTGTGTCACGCGGGTGGCCCCTGGGGACGTTTCCTCCAGGACCTGTTCAGATCTGTTTCTTCAGTGACAGCGGAGAGGAGAGGAAGACTGCAGGCTGAACAGTCTTATTAGTGCAAACTAACTATTGCTTACTGTACTTCTAGAGATTGACAGAGGGGAAACCATGTGTAAGCAGACTGTCAGTGTTAAATATCTGCTGTCACTTCCAACATGGCTCACTTGTCTGGTTCCTAGCCTCGCAGCGTTGACACGGGGACGGGGAATGCAGTTATACAGTGATGCAAAATCATTATCACATTACAGATAATGGATGCACTCCAATAAGACAAGTGTACACCAAACCGCATTACTGAGGAGTAGAATGCCATCTCCAAATGATGCCAAATACTGTAGCAAGAAGCATTTATACCAGTGTTCTATTACAATACTGGTGTGCCGCCTGCCATTTTGTCTTCCTAAACTCTCTGAGTGTTATGTGTTATGATATTGCTTCATGTCTCTGGGTATAAGCTTGCACCTGACCCTCTCTTCTTAATTGTTTCTCCGGACCATGGTTATTGTCACCGTAGGGGGGCCGGTGCCGGCAGAGCGGCGGGTCAACTCTGGCCCGGCCCGTGTGTCCTGGAGAGGGACTGTCTGTCCAGCCCGGCAGGTCTGGGCGTCGGTGTGAACGGTGGCAGCACAGTGTCCGTACAAACGCTGAAACCCAGCCGAGAGGCCAGCTGTAGGTCAGTTTATCTTCCCTTCCCCGCAATCTACACTCTTTCTCTGCCCGTACAAAAAGGTAAATGGACTGTTCTTATATTGCGCCTTTCAACCCTAACATAGAAAGCGCTTTACTTGAATGGCCTCTCATTCATACACCAGTGGTGTGTGATTCCATGAAAGGTGCTGGCCTGCTCATTGGGAGCAATTTGGGGTTCCGTGTCTGCGCCCAAGGACACTTCGACATGGGGACAGGAGGAGGGGCCGGGAATCGAACCGCTGACCCTGGGATCACTGGACACCCGCTCTACCTCCTGAGCCACAGCCGCCCCCAATGAATGTAGTGCAAATGGTATTCAATCAAACCTTCCCTGCAGAATTATTCTTCAGCCCCTGTGCCAAAGGAAGAAAAAGAAAAACCTATTCATCTACTCTGTTTTCATCAGTGACTCATTCAGACTGTTTGCTAAGTGAACCAATGCGCTTTAATTTAGTTGCTGTGCAGATGCCACAATGCCAAGTATGATCGACTTGGCAGACAAACAGGGGTTTAGTTTTGCGGCGTGGGAGTGAGCGAGGCATCTCTTCAACAAATCCTCCATTTTCTACCAATAACCCCAAATCCAAAGCACCCAATATGCTGCCAGCCTTTTATGCAAAAGCAGGGATTTCACTCCCCCGGCTGGGTATTCACACGTTTCCTTCACATGGATGCCATCATGCGGCAGCGCAGGCGGCATGATACTGCTGTGATCTCACACACCTTGGGAAAAAAAAACGTGACGGAAAAGCAGCTGCTATCTGCGCAGTCTCAAGGGGCTGGTTAATTTTAGCAAGATAATCTGCAATAATGTATGCAGAGGGATTAAGACATTAAAAATCTCTGTGCGTGTGGGGGTTAATAACCACGGCTGTATGCTCATGTGCTGGGGGAGACACAGATGTGGAGATGCATTGGCTCAAATGGAACTGTTTTTTTTGCTTCCCCCTTAGTCCTGATACTAGTTTGATTGATTGGTTGACTCTTTGATTGGCTGATTGGTTGACTGGTTGATTGAGTTGTCTAATTAAAAAAGAAATCTGTTTATTGGTTTTTAACGGCATAGAAGTGTCACAGTACAATGGCAGTTACAAAGGCAAGTTAACAGCTGGGAGCCCAATAACAACAAAGTAATAACAAACAAATGACAGAACATGAAAAGATAATAGAAATGAATAATAAATCTAGTAGACAGCACAAAGGGAATAACTATATAGTCAATAATATATGTTTACAAAGATGCCTATTTAATTGAATGAAATAAAGAACAAAAAATAAAGCGGCAAATAGAAAGGAAAAAAAAAAAAAAAAAACAGCCTGGCAGCTACAGTAGTCTGAATACAAACAGCATGTAATGCAATATGGATGGTTACTATGCATCAAGCATCAGGGGTGAACAATTCTACTGGGATGATGACCATTATATCGAAGACCCTCCATGTGAATAACATTACTTAGCTCCCTCAGCCACTGATGGAATGTAGGGCTGGACTCAGATGTCCACTGTTTTAGAATGAGGCGTTTTGCTAGGAGAGTGCAAAGGGAGATGGCCTGAACAATGCGTTCATCTATTACAGAATTCACAGATACCCCAAAGATTGCAAGGAAAGGATCTGGTGTTATTGTTTTACTGTATGCTTCCGATATATAGTTGAATATACAGTAAGGGGCCAGAAAGAGAGAAGCTTTGGGCACAGCCATAGCTGATGAGCTAGCGTACCTGTGCACTGTTTTCACTTGTCATATATAGGAGAAACGTCAGGATAGAAAGAATGGGGTCTTAGTTTCTATAATAGAGCCTATGGACAATCTTAAAGTCGATGTCTAGCATTTATGGAGGTGTTATAAATCTTAGTAAGAATGTCATTCCATGTGTCATCTGTAATTTCAATACCGAGTTCTTCCACCCAAGCATTTCATAGTTTATCATCAGACACCTCAACATGAGCTTGCAGAGCTGAATAAAGGAAATAAATGGACCTTTTACTGTTGGGGTCGTGGCGTGCGAGGATGTCAAGTGAAGGGTGTGTAGGTATATTTACAAAATTTGGTAAATGAGTCCTAATGAAGTCTCTTATTTGAAGGTACATGAAATGGTGTGTTGACGGCAGACTACTCGACAGTTGCAATTGCTGGAAAGATGCTACTGTACCCCCAATTTAGAAGTCACAGATTGTGGCTAGGTTTTTATCTTTCTAGTTTGAAAAGGTCAGATTGTTTAAACCTGGGGGGGAAAGTATGGTTACTACAGATAGGAGTGTCAGAGTAGACTTTAGGCAACTTGAGAAAAGATTGAATTTGCCTCCATGTTCTTAGGGAGTTTAAAATGATGGGACTGGTTATGTAAGATGGGGTTTTTACCTTGTCGGGATTGTTCAACAGTGCAGCAAGAGAAGTCTGACTGCAGACTGCCTGTTCAATCTGAAGCCAAGAATTAGTGTTTGACTGCGTCAGCCCTACTAACACAATCAGGTTGCAGCAATTTTGCAGCAACGTGCAATTTAGACTTTTGTATGATCCACTCAACGTCAAGTTAAACGTGCATGCAACGCTGATGGTGGACTGGTACGCCAGAGGGACAAAACTCTTAGGTATTATGGATTCGAATAGGGGAATAGTTGGGGTGTAGTCTAATTCGACTAGCCAGCACTTCGATACAAAGATTAAATAAATATGGCGAGTAGGAACATCCTTGGCGAACACCCCTGTGTAGATAGAATGGGCAGGATCATTTTCCATTTGTGATAATGGAGGCTTGGGGACGGGCATTAATAATCTTAATCCAATACATAAATGTATTTCCAAAGATGAAACAGGTTAAGGTGGATAGCATGAAATTCCATTCTATATAATCAAATGCCTTTTCGGTGTCTAAGGCAATAACTACACTTTCCTGTTTGTGATCATGATACATTATATTGAAAAGACGGCGAAGATTGTAGTAAATGTCACAGCCAGGGATAAACCCTGATTGATCCTGGTGTATTAGTTTGGAGATGTATTTAATCAGCCTGTTGGACAAAACTCTGCTCAGGATCTTCGTTTCCATTTGGAAAAACGATATGGGGCGGTAGGAGGACAGCTTTAAAGGGTCCCTATCTTTCTTGAGTAGGACAGCTATATTTGCCTGATAGAGTGAGTCTGGCAGTATAAAGGTGTCTTTTGACTGGTTTAACATCCGCAGGAGTAGAGGGGCATGATAGACAAATATGACTCATAAAATTCAATGCTAAACACATCAGGTCCTGGGGCTTTGTTGTTAGGGAATTGCCTAATGGCAGTCTCCATCTCTTCTGAAGTTATCTCTGCATCTAGAGAATTAACGAGCTCGGGGTCTAGAGTGGGAAGCCTACTGTCTGCAAGAAATGTGTTGATGGTTTCAGGCTCAGCAGTACATTTGAATTGATATAGGTCTTGGTAAAATTTAGCAAAGCATTTATTAATCTCGTCTTGGGAAGTAATTAATTTACCATCTTTGTCACTGATCTTATGGATAGCACGTGATGCCTGTGTATGTCTTAGTTGTCTTGCTAGGAGACTATGTGGCTTGTCTCCAAGTTCAAAGAACTTTCATTGTGTTCTATGGAGCATAGAGCCAACTTGTTTTGTTAAGATGGTGTTATACTCAAACTTGAATTTGGTAATTGTCTCTAAAGTATCATCAGATGGGCTATCTTTACACAATTTCTCAAGTTGATTTCTTGGAGGCGCGCATTCTCTTTTTTCCTTTTGTTGGATACAATGATATGATATGTCCCCTGGTAACTGCTTTCAGTGATTCCCCTAGGATTGAATCACTAACGTCTCCAGTGTTGTTCTCAGCGATGAAGAGGGAGAGTTGTTCATTGTTCATCAAGATATTTTTTGAATTCCATATCCCTAAGCAACATTGCATCAAATCACCATTGGCAACCCTTAGGTCTGTTCTCACCCAGCTTCAGTGACATGGACAATGGTGAATTATCTGATATTATGATAGGGTGGTATGTTATTTCATCAACGGACGATATTAATTGGGAGTCTAGCAAAAATAAATCAATGCGGGAAAACGATTTGTGGACTGGAGAGAAAAATTAGTCTATCAGTTGGGTGTAAGAGTCTCCATATATCTTCTAGACTTGAGTATTTAAGCGAATGCTAGAGTTGGATTGCTGAAGTGTTTTAGAGAAATGTTTGTCCAAAAGAGGGTCCATTATACAATTATAATCTTCTCCTATTACTATATTAGAGTCAGAGAAATTCGGTATGATTGAGTTGTCTAATGACGTGAGAATGCCAGGCTCCTTCTCCACATGATCTTATTAAACAGAATGGCCGTCATGACGTTTGGCTCTTCATCACTGGCTTTGTGCTTCAGCTTGCCTTCCACAGTCCCCCCTAGGAGGGGGTGGGGCGAGTAAAACAAGGTAGGTGGTGTGTGTGTGTGTGTGTGTGTGTGTGTGTGTGTGTGTGTGTGTGTGTGTTTGTGTGTGTGTGTGTGTGTGTGTGTGCTCGTGTCTCAATCAATATCAGTTTCATATATATGCAGCCTAGAGCTAATCCTGCTGCAGAGACAGAAGGTGGATCTGGGTCTCACACCGCACTTCCCCCTTCACCATCATCCCAACACTCCCACTGCCAGGGAGAAGCAGGCTGAACGCCATCATCCCAACACTCTCACTGCCAAGGAGAAGCAGGCTGAACGCCATCATCCCAGCACTCCCACTGCCAGGGAGAAGCAGGCTGAACACCATCATCTAAACACTCCCACTGCCAGGGAGAAGCAGGCTGAACGCCATCATCCCAACACTCCCACTGCCAGGGAGAAGCAGGCTGAACGCCATCATCCCAACACTCCCACTGCCAGGGAGAAGCAGGCTGTACGTCATGGATACTGGGGGACTACAGTCAGCATTTTATTTACAAATGTGTGTATTATTATTACAATGTATTGTTAATATTATTATTATTATTATCATTATTATTATTATTATTATTATTATTATTATTATTATTATTATTATTATTATTATTATTATTATTATTATTATTATTATTATTATTATTAGATGTGGGGTAGACAGACCACCTGTCAGGGAACACACTGTGGTGTTTGGGAATCAGAGATGACAGAACACAGTACCGCTCCAGATGTGTCCCTGAATGCCAAATCCTGGGATACCAGTGGTGGAGGCCGTCTGCAGGGGTACAGTGAGGTACAGTACTCAGGCTTAGCCGGGGCCACATACTGTATCTTCAAGCCCGCAGCCAGAGAGAGGCGGCTGCCCCCTTCGCCTCCACTGGTGCTGAACCCAGCGCTGCGGACCAAACAAGGGACTTTTAATACACCCGGAGCAAACCTGTGGACAGGAAATCACTCCTCTGTCAGAGGGATTTTTGTCATATTATAGGGGCAGGAGAGCTTTCAGACGATCCATTAAGGCCCTGCACTATGGCGACAACCTGCTCCCTTAGATGGACTCCCTCCAGTAGATAGGGAGGAATTTACATTGGCAGATAAATGTGACATTTGCCGGTGTTGAGAGCTGCTTAAAGGGAGGCTTCTTACGTGGGCACCGCCGATAAGACGACTGCCAGGAGAGGAGGGAGGGAGGGAGGGGACTCAGCGTGAAGAGACGCGAATCAGCGAGAAGGATAGGATTCCTCCATCTGCTTTTCCCCTGTGTCCCCACATTATACGCAACGCTACCCTTCACAGAGCCACATTCGCGCAGTAGGAGCACCCAAACAGGACTACTAACTGTAGCATATATTTCAATTTTATTTCCTCCTTCACTAATACTATCCGTGCGGCACATGCCATTTGGCTGTCTTCTAAAGGAGGCTTACTGTGTTTATGGAGGTATCTAATGTATTAGAAGCTCATTATTAGCAGAGCTGTGTGGCTGTGCCAGCAGAGTGGTGTTGGCGCTACATTCCTCCTGCGTCAGCTCCAGGGAAAAAAATATAAAGTCCTCTAACGATGAAAGAGACGAGGAGAGAAATATTTAAAGAGAGAGAGGCACAGGGAGAGAGAGGAGGAAGAGAGAAAGAAAGAGGTTGGAGAAAGATTCAGAGCCAGTAGAAGAGAGAAAGAGACAGAGGGAGAGAGAAAGAAAGAGGTTGGAGAAAGAAAGATCCAAAGCCAGTGGAAGAGAGAGAGATAGAGGGCTCGGCTTCTGTTGTTATGGCATGGCTGATGCACTTAAACGGTGTCTGGTTTCAGCAGGGGAGGAGCGCACGTCTGGAGAGTTTACAGACATTTACATTTCATGTCCATTACAGAGAAGCAATCCGCAACAATATAGTGTGCGGTGAAAAGACATGCACTTCTATAGCCTGAACATTGCGTTATTGCTTACTAAGCTACGCTATCAGCCCAGAATATCCACTCACTGTAACCGCACACAACAGTTCCACTGCATCAGCCCCTGGATTACTCAAACTCAATGGCCTGGAGCGATGTGGCGTGATATAATGTGACATTGAGCTACGGCGAAGGTCTGGCGAGACACGGCGGCCTTACGGACGCAACAGTTTAACATCGCCGACCATTATGGGCACACCAGCGATACCTGACGGGAGGAAAAATCAGTGTTGTTCGGACTCAGAAATCACAGCATTGGCCAGAAACTCACTAAATCAGATTGATGATCCATTTCCCACTGCCCCGTGGCAACAGTAATATAAGGGCCTGGGATGCACAGAGGCTGGCCAGGAGACAGATGGGGCTTCGTCGGCGGTGACCTTGCTGAGCTAATATTTCTCCCGGGCCCCTGTCTGGTTCCTCCGTCATTAAAGGTGCCGGATTGCATTAAAGGCAAGGATGCTTCGCACAGCCACTGTTTACATGTGCGACAGGACATAATCAAGCAGGCAGGGGAGGGAAAAAACATCACGTCAATATTGGTAACAAGGTAAAGAAGGATTGTGAGGTGAAAGCAGGAACACCTGTGTGTGAAATTGTGTGTGTGTGTGTGTGTGTGTGTGTGTGTGTGTGTGTGTGTGTGTGTGTGTGTGTGTGTGTGTGTGTGTGTGTGTGTGTGTGTATGTGCAATGTGTGTGTGTTGAATTCCATTTCAGTGACTCCACTTGACTCCACAAGTCCTTGCAAACACACAAAGCCAGACTCTAGATGTAAAATGTCACGGTCAAATGTCCCTGGCATTCATTCACTGACTGACTTCACACCCACCAACACATCCCCACTGAAATTACATCACGTTCATTTGCATGACCTCGCCTCACCATAGCATTGACATGTTCAAGAGCCTCTTTCATCTAGTCAAACTCCACTTTTTGTTCATAAAGCGGCCGTCCTCTGTGTGCCCCAGGGTGTTTGTGCTTTCCCTGTATAACTCCGGTGACCTCGGGAGTGGATGACGACACATGAGTCACGCTAGGAAATATGGTCCAGGAAGCAATCCAGTGGGTCGCTGTTACTCCCGGCCAGCCGGCCTCGGAGAGATAAGGAAATAATCAAAACAGAGGGGCGAGGGCCAACTTCAGCCAGACTGCACTGACAGATGGGCGCCCCTCTCCTTCTCCCCCATATTGTATCTCAGCACTCATATTCGCTCGCTCATAAAGGCCTCCGTGTTGATTGGGCGTGGGATTCGGTCTACCGTTGCCGTAGTGTAACAATTTAGAGAGACGAAGGCCGTATCTCTGCTTTCTTATCTCAATTAGCCCCGGGCCTGAGTCGAGGGGCAGAGGCGTGCTGAGGTGGAGAGTAATCTACTGAAAGGCGGTTTCATTCTGGACAAACTTAATCAGCTATTTCAGATTTGATAATGAAGAACGGTGTAAATCCCCTCTGTGCCCTTGTGCGGTGCCTCGCGCGCACACGCGCTCGCGCACACACACACGCAGCACAACAGCAACCAGCGCTGTGGTAATCATTGTGTAATCAGTCAAACAACAAAGCAAATCTGAGCCCCTGAGCCTCCAGCCAGCCACTACCCAGGTGGGGGGCCTGTGGAATTTGCCAGGCTGAATGATTTGTTCTGGGATCCCAGCAATAAGAAAAAGCTCCTCGTGGCCTTGTAGCCAGATTGGATTGCAGAAACATGTTGCACCTGGTGTAAGATGGAGGAGGGTGGAGGGAGGGCAGCCTTGTCCGCATTTACCATTTAATGGCTGCTATCTTATTGAAAATCTCATATTGCAATTTAGTGAGCTTAATGGGGAATCTCTTCAGACTACAATCAGTCTCATTCACTTATTTATTTCTCTCTGTAGTTCTATTTCTCTCTGTATTTCTTTCTCTCTCTCTCTCTCTCTCTCTCTCTCTCTCTCTCTCTCTCTCTCTCTCTCTCTCTCTCTCTCTCTCCCACCTATCTCCTGCTATCTTTTTCTCACAGCATGGATCACAAGCGTAAAATAGCCTACATAACCCCATCCATTTCTGTAGCGGAGCCTGGGGCTCAGAACCACTTCTACTTTTCAATTAGACTTTGGATCCGACGGCTAGCTGAGAGGCGCAGGGAAAATCAATGCAGGTGATCAATTGAAGACCCTCTGTTTTGATTTGGGACACCCAGGTGCCCTCTAAACCTAGAATATGAAATGTAAGATTGAATGCAGTTTCTTCAAAGCTCTCAGTGGAAGACGTGGATAACACAGGAGGATTACTAATAAAAAGTAAAAAGTATCACATCATGAACCTGGACAGCAGACCCATCCAGTATAGGCTTCCCATCATGCATCCCTCAGCCAGTCTGTTCCGATAGGAGAAGCTGACCGGTAGTGCCGCCAGATTGCAGAAACAGAGTCACTCGGCTTTACCCGCAGGGTCTCTTGGACTGCATCCATTGTGTGTATCTCATTTGCAATAATTAACTGTGCAAAGTGTTATTTTAATATAATTAATAATGAATGGAAGATAGCATTATTGAGCTCCACATTAATAAATTGTGTTCATCAAATTGACTTTCCCGATGTGTAGGCCTACTGGCGCAGACTGCAAACCAGTGTTTGGCGCTGCGGAAAGGTCAACGTTATCATTATATAATTTACCCCGAGAACAATTACGAAGCAGGCTAATAAGAGAGTCAGGAAGCTAGTTCTAATGAGGACTCCTTTATTGAAGCTAATCTATCTCATTCTCTTGTCCCAACATGGAGATGTGTTTCATAACGGCCTGTGATGCCCGGTTCCCTGCATGTCCGCCCACTCTCTTCCAGTCTCATCCATCCCCAGCCGTTCCAAATCTAGTTGACTGGCGTTGGCTAAAAATAAAGGCCACAATTACACCATGAAAAGCCGTCAAGTTTTATAACCTACTTCATTTTATTTCACCTATGATGGTCTTTCATGGGCACACAGCTATCTGCTAAACCCATACAGTTAAGTTCCTTTGAGACCGCGGTGTGTGTGTGCCTGCGTGTGTGTGTGTGTGCTGGGAACAGTTCCAGCTGACCAAGTCTCCAATCTGCTATCTTCAGCATTCGACACTTCCCTGATTAAAGCCAGTCTATCCCATTGATTGAAAAGGGAGGGGGAAAAATGTCAACCTTTCTTGCTCCTCAGTTTCCACTCCTCCACACCTGTGGGGTGGAAAAGCCTCCCCTGACAATGTCCAGGCAATTTAGGCGGAGCAGAGCCCCTGCTGCTGCGCCCCCGTGACTCCGGCTATGCTCTGTTACCTCATCCAATCAGCTGGGAAAGTATTTGTGCTTGTAGCAGTGCAGAAGGCAGCCAGGAGTTAAATTGAGTTACCTGTTCAGAGACGGTTTCATTTTCTGAGGATGGCCCCGGAGATCGTTGATGGGCGCGCTAACCGCTCATCTCCTTCCGTTATGTCCCCTGGCGTCCGTCTCTGCGCCGAGCACGCTGTTGCCGTGGGGATGCGACGGCATCGTCCAGCACAGGTGACAGCTCTGGCTTGGGGTGGGGGGCAGGGGGGTCGCCCTAGTTCTGGAGCTGCCCGCCATTATAGAGCTACTCCATCAGTTGTGTGTGGGTTAGGGTTAGTGACACACACACACACATGCACACACACACACACAAACATACAATCTCTCAAACCACTACAATCATACAATCATGACGTAGGACTAGGTCCCGGATAGAACTGCTCTTTAACAGGCTTTCAAAAACAGATTCTACTCTCTCTCTCTCTCTAAAGATAATCTCTACCCTTTCTCTCTCTCATTCTCTGTCGCTCTCTCTCCGTCTCTCTCTCTCTCCCTCTTCTTCTCTCATACACTCTCCGTCCTCTAAGCATACTCTAAATCGTCTGGCCCTCCAGATCATATATCGGGCATCATTCATCTCAGTAATAACATATATAATGATTGATTTTGGGGCCCGTGATTATGTGGAATCATTGTATCACGTCTGGTAATCCCCATCGATCAGCAGAGCCTAATGGATTTCCTGTCATATGCAGATCAGCCGCCCATACAAGACAGAGCCAGGGCCGGTGGGGCTGATCTGGAGTCTGCTCATGTCCTGTCTGTCTCTGTTGATCACCACAGGGGAGGTGGATGAAGGGCCAGCAGGAATGAGGAGCAAAGAGGAGATTATAGCAGATGAGAGGACCGACAATAGCAGTGGGGAGACAAGGGCGGATATGATGGCGGCAGGGAAAAAGGAGAGGAGAGGGGGTGGAGGAGGAGGATGAAGAAGAGGAAACGACGGCAGAGGAGGAGAGGAGGTGAGAGAGGCAGAAGAGATAAGGAGATAAGGAGAGCGACCACTACTACCCCCAAAGTTGCGTCATGCAATTTACTCTGTTCTGGCTCATAATGTTTTATGGCACGCTCGCTGATAGCGGAGAAGTCGCCGGTGATCTCATTTCACAAGCCATATCCCTCAGTAATGTGACCACACACGAGATGAGTGGGGCCATTACCAGAGTCCAGACACCTACAGACACACGGGGGTAATTAGCTACCCTGGATGTCGAGGAAAGGGGTACCTGCGATCGTATTAACCCCTTTGGGTTCTAATTGAAATCCGTTAGCAGTCAGCATGGTGGGCGCCAGGGCTTTGGAAAGGGGGAGGCGGGGATTAGAACCACAAGTAGCCTTTTATCGCACACACAGCTAGGTGTATTGACATGTGGACATCGGCATGCATGCTGAACAGAGAGAGGCTGGAGGTGTTTGATGCTGAGTGCTGCTGTGGGGGTTAACCCCAGGGCGATGTCCAAATTCAAACATGCTGATCTCGTTTCCATCGAAAGGAAGTCTTATCATTGTACAATCAATAAAAAAAATCCTCAGTTTTCTAATAAAAGTGCGAAAGTACTTACATGACACAGCAGCATTGTGTAGCTAATGAAACAATGTGGATTTTGGTTTTCTCAACAGTCACTAGATGGCGCTTGATTCTTTGTTCTTTGTTGTGGTTACCACTAGATGGGGTAACTAGAGTACGGAATAGTTGAGTAGCATGTCTATCACTGACACTCAGTAAACAGTACTGACACTTAGTAAACAGTACTGACACTCAGTAAACACTACTGACACTCAATAAACAGTACTGTAGTAGGTGTCCATCACTGACACTCAGTAAACACTACTGACACTCAGTAAACAGTACTGCCACTCAGTAAACTGTACTGACACTCAGTAAACACTACTGACACTCATTAAACAGTACTGTAGTAGGTGTCCATCACTGACACTCAGTAAACACTACTGACACTCAGTAAACAGTACTGTAGTAGGTGTCCATCACTGACACTCAGTAAACAGTACTGCCACTCAGTAAACAGTACTGCCACTCAGTAAACTGTACTGACACTCAGTAAACAGTACTGACACTCAGTAAACATTACTGACACTCAGTAAACAGTACTGTAGTAGGTGTCTATCACTGACACTCAGTAAACAGTACTGTAGTAGGTGTCTATCACTGACACTCAGTAAACAGTACTGACAATAAGTAAACAGTGTAGGCCTAGTAGGTGTCTATCACTGACACTCAGTAAACAGTACTGGCACTCAGTAAACAGCACTGTAGTAGGTGTCTATCACTGACACTCAGTAAACAGTACTGTAGTAGTTTTTCCTTATGTTAGTCAAGGTTCAGACTGCTGTTTGCCCATGTTTTGCTGGAGGCTTGTGCAATTCCCTTTCATGTGAGAGCTCAAATGGAGAGGGAGAAAAGTAGACAATCAAAACTCAATTCCTCCAGCACGTCCTCTATTCACCCTGGGGCTGACTCACTCGAATGTGCACAGTCTGGCACCCGGCCAAGCCAACAGAAAGCTGTTCACATCAAGAATAAATATGAAGGTACATATTCGCAGGAAGGGGTCATAATTGGAGAGCAGGAGACGGTAGAAATGCTCCAACTTTCACAGAAAAATAAGTGTTTACAGAGTCGATCGCTAGTGTCACCCGCTTCAATACAACAGTCGAAGAGGCGAGCGGCCCCACGCCTCCGTCTGCTACCCCTACTTGTCTTTAACGGCTTGTTGCTGCATTAGGATGCTCTTCACTCCTCCGTCGCTGGATGCGGGGTGTTGCCTAAACAGCACATTTTATCAGTGTTCGACTTCCTGAAAAATAACCTGCCTAACTTTCTGAAAAGTACCTCTGTCTTTGACACCGGTTGGGAATTCGCCGCGCTTCAACATTCACGCCGTCTCCCCAGATTGCCAGTATTTGCCTAAACTCTGCACATAGCCTACAGAAACAGACACTGTAGCCTACACCGCACCACCTCGAATGCAAGATGAGAGTAGACAACTCCCTGTGCTGTGGTTCGTCCTCTGCAGCAGATGGCGGAGAGAGAAAACCAGATAGGCTACTGCTACGGGCAAGAAGCGCCGGGGTCAGGGTTTAAGCTTTGAGGTCCACTCTGAACCCAGCTGACTTGACAGGGCCTATTTTACATACGATAATCAAATATGGGCTGGTGGTGGAGAAGGAGGCAGGATTTGCAAAACGGCCTGATAGACAGGATCCACAGGCATAGGGCAGATCAAGGGGTTTTGCAGTGTGGTTCATACTGCTACCAGGGAGTTAAGTGTGCTCACACACACAAAGGCGCGCTCACAAACACACACCAGTGAGTTATCTCTATTGTATCGGGTCATTGAATAAGGTTACTTTGACCTGCCATTTCTTCTACACGGCGAGAAATTATTTTGCCCCACCATGGTAGGTAGATGTTCAACAGAGCGGAATTCAATATGCAATAAATCACAAGGACCTGCCATTTCAAAGCGTGAAGAGGAAGGAATGCCTACTGGATCAAACAGCAAGCCATCATGCATTAAAGCAGTCTCTGAGCATGGCCATTTCTCTACCAGAGGAACACATCGACGATTAAACCCACTTACACTGATACAAGCCATGACACAGACGTGTTTTTTGTTTGTCTGTTTTCAGCGGGCCAAGCGCCCCAGAGGTGCGATGCCACCATGTTGTTATTGTTCTTTATTTTGCATTTGTTTTCTAACATTAAAATTGCAAAGCTCTGTGTGCACACACGGCACTTACACAGACACAAACACGCATGCACACACACACACACACACAAAATGTTCTCTTACATGATAAATTATATTACTTGTTGTATTACTGTTTGATTTATGATGGCAGTTATTCTGTTGTAGGGAAACAGTGTTGCACACTCTGTCTCTATGCATTTTCTCTTTATTGCAAAGTAGATTGAAGTTTCAGCCCTCAGGCTATCTTCAAAATCAACTGACACTTTTTTCCCTATCCAAGTCTACTAACAGTCATCAGCACCTCCCAAATCTACGTCCAGTACCATGACATTCTACCACCACTACCACCCTTGGTGTGCGTTACTTTTTCTGCATTCATGATTATAAAGAGGACTATGACTCATCTAGCTAGTGACGGTAAGCACATTGAAATGTACTGATTTAATGTGCACAATGTACTGTAGGCAACGATGTGTGCTGTGGGATCATATCATCCATCCTAATCATACCGTTACATAAATGTTCCATGATGGGATATTAATATTTCAGCTGGTGATGGGGTAAGGGTCATCTCTGGGGGAGAAGATCGACATTGCTTTTATACACCTCGGAGGAAGGTCTTTTTGAAATACTCTTTGCACGTTTCATATATGTATGTGCATGTGAGAAGTGTGGGTGTATTGCATATACTGTATCTCTGATTTGTTCCACTCAAGCTAATGTCTGCCTGGGGACCAGATTAAGTACAACTCCCCAGTTCCTTCAGCAGGGAGATCTAGGAACTCAAGACCCGTGTCTTGGTGGCAGCAACTACAGTCAAATTCACTTTAGTGTCTTAACTCCATCCCCCATCCCTTTTGTGAGGGAACCCCGTCCACGAGCGCCATTCCACTGGGTTCGGCTGGTCGGCTGTGTGGAGGGAGTGGGGATGTGTGGAGGGAGTGGAGGTGTGTGGGGAGGGAGTGGGAATATGTGGAGGGAGTGGGAGTGTGTGGAGGCAGTGGGAGTGTGTGGAGGCAGTGGGAGTGTGTGGGATGTGGGGAGGGAGTGGGGGTGTGGGGAGGGAGTGGGGGTGTGGGGAGGGAGTGGGGCTGTGTGGAGGGAGTGGGGGTGTGGGGAGGGTGTGGGGCTGTGTGGAGGGAGTGGGAGTGTGGGGAGGGAGTGGGGGTGTGGGGAGGAAGTGGGGGTGTGGGGAGGGAGTGAGGCTGTGTGGAGGGAGTGGGGGTGTGGGGAGGGAGTGGGAGTGTGGGGAGGGAGTGGGTGTGTGTGGAGGGAGTGGGGGTGTGGGGAGGGAGTGGGAGTGTGGGGAGGGAGTGGGTGTGTGGGGAGGGAGTGGGGGTGTGTGGAGGGAGTGGGGTGTGGGGAGGGAGTGGGTGTGTGGGGAGGGAGTGGGTGTGTGGGGAGGGAGTGGGGGTGTGGGGAGGGAGTGGGAGTGTGGGGAGGGAGTGGGTGTGTGGGGAGGGAGTGGGTGTGTGGGGAGGGAGTGGGGGTGTGTGGAGGGAGTGGGGTGTGGGGAGGGAGTGGGAGTTTGGGGAGGGAGTGGGAGTGTGTGGAGGGAGTGGGGGTGTGGGGAGGGAGTGGGGCTGTGTGGATGGAGTGGGGGTGTGGGGAGGGAGTGGGTGTGTGTGGAGGGAGTGGGAGTGTGCGGAGGCCCAGTGGGGTGGCGGTAGAGTGGAGGTGCCTGCTGGCAGCCAAACCTAATGCACTGTGACAGGAATCAGAGCAGTCAGGAACAGCGTGACCAAGAGGCACAGCCAGCATCTAGTCATGCAGCCAAAACCCAGAGAGAAAGAGAGAGAGATAGAGAGAGAGAGAGAGAGAGAGAGAGAGAGAGAGAGAGGCACCAAACAGAAAGGCAATCACAAAGAGGGAGGCAGGATTAGAAGGGGTAGAGGCACATCCACATCTAACCAGCCAAAACCCTTAAAAGAGGAAGGGGGACGGAATGCCAGAAAAAGGGAGAAATGGAGAGAGGGTGAAAGGTGGTATAGTGAATTTCATACAGTGCACAGTGAAGATGGGTGGAGGAGAGGGATGACATGTTCTTGCCAACCACATTCACAGTGAGTGACGGAGAGAGACGGGGAGAGAAGGGGGTTTGCAAACTCCATCTTAAGCCCCCAACTAAACCTACGTGGAAAAGGAGAGTCTGTTTCCAGGCTGGAGGGCTTGTCAATCAGACGTTGTTAGCAATCCACGTCAGGTCTAAAAGATGGGTTTGTGGTTACAAATTCTAGGTTAACACTGGCAAAGACAAGAAGCACATAATGAGCTCTAGAGAGAGACAGGCGGACACAAGAGGAAGAGAGAGAGGGAGAGAGTCAGAGAGAGAAGGGAGGGGAAGCCACTGTCATTATTTAATCATGGAGAGAGGGAGAGGGTGGGGTCTAAATGACAGACAGCAGGATGCGGAGGAGGGGATTGTGGGAGATTAAGTGATGTTTGTAACGCACCCCTGTGCACTGCAGGATGGGCAGGAGAGAGCCAAAGAGGAACTTCCAGACCGGACAGGGAACGTTGGAGAGGAGGAGCAGGCTGTCTCTGTGCTACACAGCCCGGGCACAGGTGTGAGGGGACCTGGGAACAAAGCACACTTGCTCTTGGACACCCGTTTCAAGGACTGGTTGTGATGGAATACAAGTTTGAGAAGAGGAAAGAGAGAAAGTTTGTATCCCGTGTCGTTTTAGGCGGTCGTTCTGGACGTCGAGGTGCAAGAGAGCTTGTCTGTATGAGAGCGTGAGATCTTGCTGCTCACTTCTCTGGACGTGACGAGTCAGCTGCTGCAATTCTGTTTCAAGTATTCTTTTGTGACAATGAAGGAAAGATGTAGATCCTGTTGCTTTATTTAATGCCTTTGGAAACTTACATTATAAACTTATTATATAATTAGATATTTTTTAAAGGAATCATTATCATTACTACTACAGAAATTATGTGTCCAGAAATTAAATTTTCTTTCCTTAAGGGTTTTATGAGTACTTTATACGGTCCTGTAATCATACCTTTACTTAATCCTTTCTGTGGCCGGTGAACACCTCTGAGCAAGAACTATAATGAAACCATTAGAATAATTATCTATTATTACAGTACCCTTTTCTCGTCTGAGATAACGACTCTTCGGGGAACCTGCGCTGGAGCACCATGACCCCGGGGTTCTGTAGCGGCGGTACCGCGCTGCTGCTCTGGCTCCTCCTCCTCCTGCGCCGCTCAGAAGCGACCTGCCCCGCCTCCTGCCTCTGTACCTCCGACTCGGTCAACTGTGGCTCCGGCGGCCTGACCCTGCTGCCCCTCCCCCTGCCCCCCACCGCCTCCACCCTGGACCTCAGCTACAACCGGCTGGCGTGGCTGGGCTCAGGCGGCTTCGCCGGGCTGCCCAGGCTGGAGACCCTCCGCCTGGCCCGCAACCAGCTCGCAGCCCTGGCGCCCGAGGTGTTCCGCAACGCGTCGGGCCTGCGCCACCTGGACCTTTCGTCCAATCGGCTGCGCTCGCTGGAGCCGCACTGCTTCCGGGGCCTGTGGCGGCTGGAGGAGCTGCTGCTGTACAACAACCGGATCGGCAGCGTGGACAGCGGGACGCTGGGCGGCCTGGGCAGCCTCAGGAAGGCCTACTTCAGCCTCAACCAGCTGACGGACTTCCCCTTCTCCTCCATCGCCGACCACAGCCACCCCTTCCTGACCACGCTGGACCTGTCGTCCAACCGCTTGACGGCGCCGCCCTGGGAGGACGTGGAGGCCCTGCCGGACTCGCTCCAGCGGGGCCTTTACCTCCACAACAACTCGCTGACGTGCGACTGCTCCATGTACGGCGTGTTCCGGCGCTGGGAGTGGAGGGGCTACTACTCGGCGCGGGACTTCATGGACGAACACGCCTGCCTTGTCTACGGGGATGCGCGCGCCGCCATCCGCTTCCTCCGCAACGCCGCCTTCTTCCGGAACTGCACGGCCGCGGGGAAAGCGCCGGTGATCGTCGTCTCCAGCCTGGCGGCGTACGAGGGGGAGACAGTACGCCTGGACTGCCGCACCTCCCTCAGAGGGTGGGCGCAATCTTTCACGTGGCTCACGCCCAACCAGGAGTACGTCGCCCCCGGCGACGGCGGCGCTAACGACAGCCTCGCACTCGCCGTCTTCCCCAATGGCACGTTGGAGATCCGTGCCGCCCGGGTGAACGATTCCGGGCTGTACGCGTGCACGGCGCTGGACTACGTCCGTATGCTCAACGCCACGAGGGAGGTGAACTTGACCGTGGTCCGAGCCTCGCCGGACTTGTTCAGCACCGGCTACACCACCTTGCTGGGCTGCGCCGTCTCCCTGGTGCTCGTCCTCATGTACCTGTACCTGACCCCCTGCCGCTGCGGGTGCTGTAAGCAGCCCCACCCCGCTGGTGTCCCCCTCCCGACCTACGACCCCTCCACCCTCGCCTCCGTCTTCACCCCCACGCTGGGCCAACGGGACCCGGGCAAGGCCCAGAGGGGCAGCAGACACGTGGTGTTTGTGGAGCCCGTGCCGGAGGAGCAGAGCAGCCGTCTGCGGGCGGTCCTGCCCACGGACCGGCCCACGCCGCGCTGGGAGTGGGACGCCGCAGAACTTGCTTAGCTAACACGGCCGCTCACACACAGACCACCGCGGAACCAAAGCCATACAAGACTCTGGGCCCGCAATACGGTCGCGCAAAAACACCAGGCGCTATATTGTCAAAGGCTAGGGCGATAGGCATTTGGGAATTTCGGTGTGTTTGCCAGGATGGCGCAGAGTTTGCCTCAAAGCTGGCGGAGCTGTTCATGGGGATGTCAGGAGGCAAGCTCTTGATGAGGATGAGCAGGGGGAGACTTAAGAACTAGGCCTATTTTTTTTTCACAGAGTGTGCGGGAAAATAGATATGTGACGACCACTGGAGATTTGGTCCTGATGTAAGGCAAGGTCATTTTTCTGTTTTTTATTTTATTTTATACAGATTATGAAAGTGTAAATTGCAAGCTTTCAAATGATGTGCTATGCACTGAAATCTGCAAATATTTGAAGAAGATAATGCTTTGGTAAATGTTGGTACATCACTAAGCAGAGAAAAAGAAGATTCAGAGCTGTTACAGGACATGGACTGTGACAACAAAATATGACTATTTAGTGATCAACTGTTGTTTGTTATATTGAGTAGGTTCTTCACAACTTCAATTTGCGTAATATGAAAAAAACGTATTTTGCCCTCTAGCACATTTTGAAGGATGCCTACATCAGGACCAAACCTCCAGTGGCAGTCACAGCATACATTGATTTAAGCAACACATTCCTGAAAAAGTTTGCATTGGGACCTTTGTTGATTTCCAAACATAGTCTATTAAAATTGAGCTTCTGGCATGCAAAAGAGCTGTCATCAAAACGAAACTCAAACTTGTGAAAATTTTACTTAATGAGGTTTTGAAAGTTTGAAACAGCCCAATAGACTTTTCGAAATTCAAGTTTTTGCCTCTTCCTCTTAATGATTTATGTGGCCGGGGATGGCCTAATGAGTTGATGTCCTATATGCTACCCATTCAGAGCTTAACTCTGGAAGACAGTAGGGAGAAACTAATTAGCAATCTAATAAAAACCATGCTTCAAACGCCTAACATCATTTGAATTTTGTATAAGTCGATACATCAATGACACCAAACTGCAGTAGGCTATTGACATAGAACATATATCACTACATCTGTTTGTAGGCCTAAATGGATTTCCTTACTTACAGCCAAGCAACTTTTAACATCATTATTTGGCTCTGTGTAATTTCCACTCTTGTAGACTAGGCCTACTAGCACATGCTCAAGGATATTGTGCGCATAATCTCCAATTCATAGGCTATGCTCAGCGGACCTGATTGGCTTGGCTGCTATTCAATTATTCCACCCCTTCACTGGACTCAGATCCACTGACTTCCATATACATTGTGTGAATGAGCTAACCAAATTTGGCAATTATGCCTAATGTGTTTGTCTTAGTACTGTGACCATATTCAGGCCCTCTAACCGTGCAGGAACACGAGTGTCACCTCCTCCTCCTTCTCCCTGTATTTGCTTAAGTAGAAATCACTATTGATCTAGGAGAATTCGAGTGAACAAAGTACCTTTTATCTTTTTTGTCGAGTTTGCTGTGATTATTTCTACCCGTGGGAGAGAGAACGTGTTTCAATTCCACCAATTTTGCTGTGGGTCCAGCTTCTCTTCAACCCTGATAGATTCCTTATCTGTTCTCTATCAGTTAACCGCTCTGCTCCTCAGACACAAAGGGAGGTTCCTATTGGGAGACCTCAGACAACATTGGGTGACAGTGAAAGCTGTTTGATCGGCCTGTTCCTCTGAGGCCTGTATTACTAAAGGTGCGGTATGCAGTTTATTTCAGAAACACTTTTAGTTAGATTGTTTTTTGCAATTGTCATTACATCCCTACAGCAATCAATAAATAGTCCCCTGCAGTAAAATGGTGTGTGTGTGTGTGGGGGGGGGGGGGTTCTAATCTGTGGAAGTTGCAGGACAGTAATAAGTTTGTCCAATCATTTTCAGTTGCCAAGTTGAAATTATTGGGTGGTCTACCTGCCTGTCAACCTGCCTATCTGTAGCCTGGGGCCTATTTGCTTTGCATTTGCGGTTTCCGGTCTATGCTAATGCTGTCCAAAAACAGGCCTACCCATAAACCTACGATGCGATGCGGCGTGTACTTCTTCTGGAATAGGCTACTTCGTTTGGTATGTCCATGTTTTATTCTAATTTGTAGTGGCTGGCAAGACTAGGCTGTTCGATTTGGCATTTGTGTGACAGGATACCAGCGGGCTCTAGACCGGAAACCAAGCCTAGTGAGTGTTATTTGTTTCCCCCCAGTTTGGATGGAGGTTTGAAGGGAGGGGCGAGGATTTTGTCGGTTGCATCTTTCAAAATCTTTCAAAAATTATCTAAAGTCTAACAGGAAATCACAAACCACATAGCCTACTGTACTGCAGTTTTAATAAATATTTCTGAGAATATTGCCTAGACAGAAAAGCAAGGAATTAAATTAATCAAGATCTCAAACAATTATCCTGCTGTTCTAGACAACCCATCTACAGGTAGCCTAGGCTATCCGAATATTTACATTATGGTTAAGTCAAATACTTGGAGCCTAACCATTAAACAAACAAAAATGTGTAAATGGATTGTAATATTCCCCATTTTATTGATGTTTTAACATTTCTACATAGTTTTGCCATAATGAACATGTTTTTCAATCATTTACACCCAGGGCCGGCCCTAGCATTTCAGCAGCTCTAGGCGAGATTATGGAACACCTTCAGTTTCGTTTTGCTGACGGGGGGGGGGGGGGGGGGGGGTGCTGCTGCGCGATTTGTTGACGGGGGGGGGGGGGGGGGGGGGGTGCTGCTGCGCGATTTGTTAACGGGGGAGGCGCCCGGCGCTGGGCGGAGGCGCCGCACCGCATTGCGAAGCGTAATAGAGACAGTAGGGATTACGGAATGAAATTATTTTAATAAAAATAAAAAATATTTTTTTTTTTTTTTTTTTTTGGGTGCTCCTTGGCCAGGCGCCCCTTGGCCATTTGGCGCCCTAGGCGACCGCCTATTTCGCCTATGCCTCGGGCCGGCCCTGTTTACACCCAGTGCAGTGAAGTGTTTCAGTGTGTCTGTGCAGGAATGACTCACAGTTAATTGCAAGATCCCCCCCCACACACACACCAATTATACTAGAAAACAGATGTCTTAGCAAGAGACCACAAATGTGAAATGTGTTTTATTCTTACTCCTTCATTGTTTTACCATTTCAATTATTTGCCTGCTTTAGCTCATTGAAACTCATTGAAAAAAAACCTGTTTGAGGAAAGGCTGCTTTAATGTGTGTGTTATCAAACAGTCTCATCACTACATTTGATCTGGCAGTGAGCTAGAAGAGAATTCATGATATGACGATGGCTCTGTGCTGCATGTTTAAATATTTCATTTTCACTTCTTGCTTTGCTATCTAGCAGGTTTTTCTGTTCAGGTGTAACAGGCTGTCTGTAAAGTTGTAAACAAACTAGAAACAAACATGAGTTGGACAAACAACCCTCAAAGGCTAGATCTATTTGTGTTTATTTATTTATATTCCGGTTTTCATCTTGCATGAATATGAGGACAGAGAGAATGTATGCAGCACGATTCTCGGACTAAAAACCTGATCAGATGCGTGCAGTGATTCCAAGGAAAAGGAATCAGTTCCGTGCCCCTATGCACACATCCTATAATGTCTCATGATTGTACTTTAATCTTCATGCATCAGAGGCTGATGAGGATATGAGATTGCGCTGGATTAAATCTAATCCTTTCTAATGTCAAGGAGTGGTCGTCAGTGGCCATGCTTCTCAGTCCTCTATCTCCCAGAGGAGGTGCAGTTATTAGAGAAGATGCCTTTGATAAAGGTTTAGTCCTTAATTAAACTATTACCTCTTTCAAGTCTATCAAGACAGGATGCTGTCTGAATCTCAATTGACAGATAGTGTAATGATTGGTTGGCCAATATTATCATTGAAATCAACATATAGCATATAGCATAAGATTGAACTGACTTTGAATCGTTTTTGAGACATCCAAACAGGTGTGTGCACACAAGGCCAGTGGACCTCAGCATCACCTCAGATTCCCAAGGAAGCCTTCAGCGTCCATCCTGGACAGCTAAAACAGAAAGCAGTAAAAACATGAGGTCATTCCCACAACAAAGAAACCTCTGGTCAGACTCAGGCACGATGATGAAGGCTACCTCAGTCTCTCCAACACTCCGGAAGGACCAGCGGTGACCTCCCGCTTCATTAGTCTCTGTCAGGAGCAGTTGTGGTTTTTCAGAGACACGAGTGTCGCATGGAAATGAGTTGATCTGAGGTCACGTTTTAGGAGATTAACACCAGGGATAAAACCAGGTGCTTAGTCAATTTCTGAGATTCTAAATCCCTCTAATCCCCCCTCCTACACACACACACACACACAAACAAAAACTCTCTCACACACACACACACACACACACACACACACACACACACACACACATTATGACACATAGCACACACAGCTGGGAATGGAATCATGCGAGTGGGGCTCAAAACATTGGAGAGGACATTACGGTGATCACTTGACGGAGGGATGTACGGGGTTGCTGTAGCTTTTTATGTAAGTGCACAGTTTATCCAGGCATACACATGAACCACAATTTCAATATAGTCTACAGCACTGCAAGCACTGCACTACAGAACTGCATTGTCCTATATGAACAGTTAATCCCAAGAGAAGAATGTCTCCAATTCTAGCAAATCCATTGACCAATAAAGGATAGGTCTATACATAGTTCTTTAATGTCAGAACTGCTTTCTCCTCAGCCCACATGGGCCTGTGTGCCTACCAGATAAGAATAAAACAGGGTTTAATAGAACTGGGCTTGTTGACTCATGCAGTCCAGACTGAATGGTGCCATTGCTGGAACAAATTACACAGATGTGAAGGAGAGGGCACTTGATGCCTGAAAAGATGCCCTTCTCTGAAGTAAAACACTCCATAACGCTTCAATTAAAGCATATTGTCAGTCCTATTTCCGGGCTATTCGCTTTCCAGTGTTTTGGTTAGGATCCAAGGGACTCGAAATGATTTGAATCAAGAATCCAATTACCGGGAATGGTGTATTTAATTCAGAGTAGCATATGTGGAATTGCATTCGCTGCTGTGGGGCTGCCCTCTCTGGCAATGAGTCTGTTACTGAACAGTCAAAACAGCCATCAGGTGGAGTGGAGGCACCCAGCTCAAGCAGATATGCTGTCATATCTGTGGTACTGTGATTCCTCACCCCCATTAGTGCTGTCCCTATAACCGCCCCCCCCCCCCCCCCCCATACACACACACACACCTCGCTATCCATCACTCTGCGCCACTGCCTAACCCCAGCCCAGCTGGACCTCACTGCAGTAGGAACATCTGTTGGATTTCATACTCTGTACATTCACCATACCAGACTGTTGACTCGCCGACCGGCCACTGCTCTACGTCACTGTTCAAAGTCAAGTCTTACATATAAAAATAGCCTATTACACTTTCGATAACGCTTTAGAATACAGCCCCTATCTTACATCTTATTTTGATGTCCGAAATGCCCGATGTCCGAAATGCCACCTCTCTGGACACTTTCAAATCCACCCATAAAACTCACCTGTTTAATGTTGCCTTCAATTTTTAATTCCACTCTACACACACCCGGTCTTCATTAGTTTATTGTTTATTGTCCCTTCTTACTGTTCTGTCTGATTTGTTGTCTGTGCTTTCTTTGTCAATTGTTGATGATTTCCTGATATGTTTGTAAAGTGACCTTGGGTCCCATGAAAGGCGCTATATAAAATAAAGTTATTATAATAATTATTATTATTATTACAGGTATCTTACCGGCATCTTAGCATGTAAATCTCCATCATTACCATGTCATTTCACAGAGTTTATATTATACATAAAATACTTTCTGGTTCTTGTTGGTAATAAGGAACAAATCCCAGTTCATTACCATGTAATTTCCTCGACTTTGTGGTTTGTCCATCCATCCATCTTCATCCGCTTCTCCGGGATCAGGTCGCGGAGGCAGCAGTTCCAGCAGGGGGCCCCAGACATCCCTTTTCCTGGCAGCATCAACCAGCTCTGCCTGGCGAATCTTTAGCCGCTTCCAGGACAGTGCGGAGATGAAGTCCCGCCACCTAGTCCTGGGTCTACCCCGTGGCCTCCTCCCAGCCGGACACGCCTGGAACACCTCCCTAGGGAGGCGCCCAGGAGGCATCCTCACTAAATCCCCGAACCACTAAAACTGGCTCCTTTCGACGCAAAGGAGCAGCGGCTCTACTCCGAGTCTCTCCCGGATGATTGAACTTCTCACCCAATCTCTCAGGGAGACCCCAGCCACCCTCCGGAGAAAACTCATTTCGGCCACTTGTATCCGTGATCTCGTTCTTTCGGTCATAACCCATCCTTCAAGTGAGGGTGGGGACGATGATAGACCGGTAGATCGAGAGCTTTGCCTTTTGGCTCAGCTCCCTTTTTTCACAACAGTGCGGTAAAGCGACTGCAGAACCGCACCAGCTGCTCCGATTCTCCGTCCAAACTCCCTCTCCATGGTTCCCTCACTCATGAACAAGACCCCCAGATACTTGAACTCCTTCACTTGGGGTAAGGACTCATTTCCTACTTGGAGCGGACAGACCACCGGTTTCCTGCTGAGAACCATGGCCTCAGATTTAGAAGTGCTGATTCTCATCCCAGCCGCTTCACACTCAGTTGCGAACCTATCCAGAGTGTGCTGGAGGTCGCAGGCAGATGATGCCATCAGGACCACATCATCTGCAAACAGCAGCGACGCGATCCCCAACTCACCTAACTGTAAACCAACCTCGTCCCGGCTACGCCTCGATATCCTGTCCATAAAAATTCACAAACAGGATTGGTGACAAAGCGCAGCCCTGGCGGAGGCCAACCCCCACCGGAAAGGAAGACGACTTACTGCCGAGGACACGGACACAGCTCTCACTCTGGGTGTACAGGGATTGGATGGCCCTAAGTAGAGACCCCCTCACCCCATACTCCTGCATAACCCTCCACAAGACCTCTCGAGGGACCCGGTCGTAAGCCTTCTCCAAGTCCACAAAACACATGTAGACAGGTTGGGCAAACTCCCAAGCCCCCTCCAAGATCCTTGCGAGAGGACAAAATCCGCATTGTTCCTCTTCGATCCGAGGTTCGACTATCGGCTGGACCCTCCTTTCCAGCACCTTGGAGTAAACTTTCCCTAGGAGGCTGAGTAATGTGATGCCTCTATAATTGGCACACACCCTGTGGTCCCCTTTTTTGAATATTGGGACAACCACCCCAGTCTGCCACTCTTTTGGCACTGACCCGGACTTCCATGCAATGTTAAAGAGGCGTGTCAACCAAGACAACCCCTCAACACCCAGCACCTTCAGCATTTCTGGACGGATCTCATCAGTCCATGGGGCTTTGCCACTGTGGAGTTGTTTGACTACCTCAGTGACCTCCTCCAGGGAAATTGACGATGACTCCCCATCATCTTCCGGCTCTGCATCGATCGTAGAGGGTGGATTAGTCGGGTTCAGGAGTTCCTCAAAGTGCTCCATCCAACGCTCAACAACCTCCTCAGTTGAGGTCAGCAGTGTCCCCTCCTTGCTGTATACAGCTTGGATGGTCCCCCGCTTTCCCTTCCTGAGGTGTCTGATGGTCTTCCAGAAATACTTTGGTGCCGACCGAAAGTCCTTCTCCATGGTTTCTCCGAACTCCTCCCACACCCGCTGCTTTGCCTTGGTCACGGTCGAAGCCGCAGCCCTCCGGGCCATCGATACCCTGCAACTGCTTCTAGGGTCCCCCGGGGTAACATATCCCGGAAGGCCTCCTTCTTCAGTCGGACGGCTTCCCTGACCACCGCTGTCCACCACGGTGTCCTAGGGTTACCGCCCCTTGAGGTACCTATGGCCCTCAGGCTGCAGCTCCCAGCCGCAGCTTCAACAATGGAGGCTTTGAACACCGACCACTCATGCTCGATGTCCCCAACCTCCACAGGGATGCCTGAGAAGCTCCGCCGGAGGTGGCAATTGAAATCTCTCCGGACAGGCTCTTCCTCCAGACATTCCCAGTTCACACTCACTACACGCTTGGGTTTTCCAGGTCTGTCCAGAGGCTTCCCCCGCCATCGAAACCAGCTCACCACCAGATGATGATCAGTGGACAGCTCTGCCCCTCTCTTTATCCGAGTGTCCAAAACACATGGCCTCAGATGGGCTGATACGATCACAAAATCTATCATCGATCTTCGGCCTAAGGTGTTCTGATGCCAGGTGTACTTGTGGGCATCCTTGTGTTCGAACATGGTGTTTGTTATGGAAAAACTGTGACTAGCACAGAAGTCCAACAACAAAACACCACTCGGGTTCAGATCATGGTGGCCATGCCTCCCAATCACGCTCCTCCAAGTTTCTCCATCATTGCCTACGTATGCATTGAAGTCCCCCAATAGGACAGTGGAGTCCCCTGCAGGAGCCCCAAATAGGACTCCACTCAGGGTCTGCAGGAAGGCTGAGTACTCTGAACTGCTATTCAGTGCATAAGCACAAACCACAGTCAGAGTCCCCCCCCACCCCCCCCACCCCCACAGTCCTAAGGCGCAGGGACGCGACCCTCTCGTCCACTGGGGTGAACTCCAGCACAGAGGCGCTCAGCTGGGGGCTAGCTAGTATAGCCACACCTGCCTTACGCCTCATACCATGGTCATAACAATTTAAAAAAGGATCAGGTACACCCCCATACACTCCATAACCCATCCTAGTTACCCTTGCTGTCTGACATACAGTAGCATAGAGCTTTTGCAGGTGTCACCTCCTGCGGCTGCACTTCCTTAGGTCCTAGTGCCCATCGAATAAGAGTCTGTTCGGAATGGTCCGATTAATTCACACCTTTCCCGAGAACTGCTCATCTAAACAACTTCACTGCAATTTAACTTCACTCAACACTGGACATCCTTGGGTCCTGAGCAATATACCTGCCGAATGTCAACTTCATACAGTTCCCGGTTCTTGAGGTACTGTAATTAAAATACAGACAGACACACACAGACACTCAGATTTTCTGAGTCTTCTTTGCATGCTCCATCTCTATGATCAGAAGAATACACTGGACACCAGAGTTCAACAGATCTTGAAAGTTTACTGACAATTATACTTACTGTGTGATTCTGAAATGCGCTCCATCTAATTAAAACACAACTTCTCCCTTTATTGAGTTCTGCAGAGGCAAGGATGATCTTGCACCATCCAATCATAGATCAGCCAAAGTACAATTCTGCGTGCAATACATACACTGAGACCGGATTGTAGCCGGTGGTCCACATACCACGCATGCATGGAGGCGCTCTGGTAGCGAGCATTAGCAATTCTCCTGCGCAGGGTATTGCTATGTGCAGAGTGCACCCACTAAGCGCCGTCCGAGTAGCCCCACTTTTGTAAATTAGCCTAATCCCTGTGTTCACGTCTAACCCCTGTGTTGACGTGGATGGTGCTTGTGTACACTGTGAACAGCTAGCTATCTTGTATTCTAACGACGCTAGGACGCTAGCTAACACTAGCTAATAAGAACAGTAGCTACAGTATAAGAACAGCAGCTAACGCTCACTTATAATAACAATAAGAATTTGAGCTAGTTCACTAGTAGTGTTGTTTGCTAGTTGCTAGTAAAGTCTACACTACGGTGTTGTCGTTACCTAGTTGCTAACTAGTTTTGCACTCGGTGTTGTCTCACCAAAGTTGTTTGACTCACCCAACCCTACGTCACCCCCAAAAGCGCTCGCAAATTTATACCCTTCTTGCATCACGTGCTCCAAGGTGAACAACCAACCACAAACTGATTTTGGTGTAGGCCTTTGTATTGCACTCAAGAAAGGAGTTTGGCGTATGTATTGCACGGTGTCAAGATTGGGCTGCATTACATATATGCATAATAAGCCTAGCTAATGACTGACCAGTGGTCCTGCTCACCTGTCCAGTACTTTTCCATACCTGCCCCCAGTGAGTGCAGCATGGAGGTAGGCTAGCGGTCACGCCTGAACAAGTCTCCCTTCAAGACAAGTCACCCAGTGCCCCTTAACATACTGTAAGTAGCCATAACCCTAATCAGCAGGCCTATCTCAAAATCAAATATTCTCCCAAAGGCTACTTTACAGTAAGTGGATATTGTTTTAGTAACAAGCTTCATCTGCCATTTTGCCCCATCCACACCCCGGAGAGCCCTCCCTCCCTCCCTCCTACCCCCACACCTTCTCCACTTGTGTAATAACTTTTACAATTTACCCCAAAACTGTAATACAAAGCATTTCCAATGTAACTACATAGTTGCAAAAGCTGTTGCTATGTAGTTACATAGTTAATGAATGTACAGGGGTGAAGCTGGGTGACCCATGAGGCTGTTCAAAATGCAAACTGCATGTTCAGGGATAACATCATTTTTGAGGACAATGGCAACTCTTTGTCTCTGTAGCTCCACTAAGCATTCGGGTCTCTGTGTTCCGAGGCCAAATGAAGGGCCCATTCACACATTGTAGCAGAATGTAAAACCATGACTTATCATGCAGGATGGGATTCATAGAGTTCACAATCACATTAGTATGTAAGGCAAGGCAAGTTTATTTGTATAGCACCTCTCAGCAAGGGAAGTCTTTTACATGAGACATAAGCATCAAGACAACGTGCAAGAAACACATAAAAGGTAATACCAAACGAAATGTAAAAAAGGACATTTAAAACAAAATGCAGGAAAAATAAAATACAGGAATAAAAGTTACAGTGCAGTGTATTCATTAATAATTATTTGATTTAGTGAATAGCAGCGGCAAAAATAAAAATCTTCAGTCTTGATTTAAAAGAACTGAGAGTTGAAGCAGACTTGCAGTTTTCTGGAAGTTTGTTCCAGATATTCGGAGCATAAAAACTGAATGCTTCTTTTCCATGTTTTGTTTTAACTCAGGGGACAGAGAGCAGGCCTGTGCCAAATGACCTGAGAGGTCTGAATGGTTCATAACGTACCAGCAGATCAGAAATATATTTTGGCCCCAAACCATTCAGTGCTTTATAAACCAACAGCAGTATTTTAAAGTGAATTCTTTGACAGACAGGAAGCCACTGTAAAGACTCAGAACTGAAGTGATGTGATCCACTTTCTTAGTCTAAGTGAGGACAAGCAGCAGTGTTCTGAATCATCTGCAGCTGTCTGATCAATTCACACCCTTACCGTAGTCGAGCCTACTGAGGATAAACGCATGGACAAGTTTTCCCAGATCCTACTGAGACATAAATCATTTAATCCTTGATATATTCTTCAGGTGATAATAGGCTGCCTTTGTAATTGTCTTAATGTGACTGTTGAAATTCAGGTCCGAGTCCATGACTACACCAAGATTCCTGGCTTCATTTGTGGTTTTTAGCATTACTGATTGGAGCTGAGTGCTGACTTTAATCGTTCTTCTTTGGCTCCAAAGACAATTACTTCAGTTTTATTTTTGTTTAGTTGAAGAAAGTTCTGGCACATCCAATCGTTGATTTGTTCAATGCACTTACTCAGCACTTGTATGGGATTACAGTCCCCTGGTGATATCAATTTGTGTCGTCTGCGTAGCTATGGTAACATATTTAGTTGTTTTCCATAATTTGAGCTAGTGGGAGCATGTACATGTTGAACAGAAGAGGCCCCAGAATGGAACCTTGGGGAACTCTACAGGTCATTTTTGTCTGCTCAGATTTGTAATTGCCTATAGACACAAAGTAGTCCCTGTCCTTCAAGTAGGATTCACACCAGTCTAGCACTGTGCCAGAAATTCCCAGCCAGTTTTCCAGTCGGCCTAGTAATATTTTGTGATCAACCGTGTCGAATGCAGCTCTGAGATCCAGTAATACTAAGACTGAAATTCTGCCATTGTCTGTGTTTAAATGGATGTCAGTGAAGACCTTAACAAAAGCAGTCTTGGTGCTGTGGTGTGGTCGACATCCTGACTGGAAGACATCAAAACTATTATTTAGTGCCAGGAAGTTGCAGCTGTTGAAAAACTGCTTTTTCAATGATTTTACTTAAAACAGGATATGAGCCTATAATTGTTCATTTGTGAGGTGTCTAGAGTATTCTTTTTTAAGAATGGCTTGATGACTGCAGTTTTCAGGGTTTGTGGGAACACACCTGAAAGAAAAGATGTGTTTACAATTTGTAGTAAATCAGAGGTCATGCAGTAGATACATTTTGAAAAAGCCTGCAGGCAGAATATCAAGCCAACAGGAGGAGGATTTCAGATAGCCTATTGCATAATGTCAAGGGTTTTATGGTTGATCGGATAAAATTGTCATGGGAATGATTTTAAGTGCACACCGGGTCAACACATAACGCATCCTGTACCTGATATGGAGGCACTGACTGCTTGTCTATTTTTTTTTTTCAAATTTTGTCAGTGAAGGATGAGGCAAATTCATTGCAGGCCCTGGTGGATATATATAAGTTCAGAGGCGACACAGGAGGGTTTGTTAGCCTATCGACAGTGGCAAACAAAGCATGTGCATTATTATTGTTTTTGGTGAAAAGAACTGTCGTGCATTTCTCAGCTCCAAATTATAAATGCGAAGTCTCTCTTTATAGATGTCATAATGAACATGTAGATATGTTTTTTGCCACCTGAAGAGAGAAAGTAGTCTGGTATTCTCCTCTACCCTCAACATGAGCACACAACAATCTGTGCTCCCAGACAGACTAAATAGCTTGATAGGATACGATCGAAATGAGAAACTCTTGGCGTTGCAACTGATCTGTGTTCATAGTGTGCTGTACGATAAATGTTGACCTATCTGGAAAACTGCGGCTAGTGACAGTGTATGTCTGCATGTTTGTGGTGTAGACTCCTCCACCGCCAGAACCCACGGCTCTGCCTCCGTGGTCCATCGGTCACATGATCAGGACGGCCAACATCTGGAGGAGAGCGTTGACGTTGATGAGAGATTACGTGGATCCCTGTGTCTGACAACAGATTGGATTTATGATAGAACACACCAAACAAACCACCACCTGCAAAAAGCAAGCTCGTCTGTGGTGAATCATACAGTGGAGAGGCATCAACGACGCTCCGTTGAAATACAGCTTCATTATTTTGATATACAGACTGTAATGACCCTTAAAAAGGCTGTAAATTGTGCTTCAGTGAGTCAAACAGCCAGACCATCTATAACAGCTATGCAAATGTGATTCCACACAAATACTAACAGCATGATAGCAAAATAAAAAAAAAAGAAGGAAACGAGTGAAAACAAGTGGCTCTGTAGCCTATGTTAATTGATATTGTTGTAATGTTCTGGTTTTTATTGCTGTTGTGTGAATGTGAAATTGTCAGCATGAAATGGTATGATGTTATCCTTAACATTACACAGCAGATAAAATATCAAGAAGGAACTAGAACCGGTACACTTTCTGAAGAAAATGTGTGTTTGCTGAAAGCAGGAATGATAGTTTAGATGGCTTGTAGGCCTACTATTAATGGTATCTAAATGAGTATAAACTGAAACTGAACTGAAAGTACAATATACAGTCTAATATAGTCCTGGTAGGCTATTAAATAGTTGAAATTGATATGAATAGTTAGGACAAGAGCCGTAAAGAAAAAATCGTATTATAATGAGTGTACAGATCAGTAAGCTTGTTATTGTTAGTGTTTTAAACTTTGAATGTAGTGTAGACTAGTTGAAAAAAGTAGGGACTGTGTGTAAATATTCCATTGACGACTAATGTTATCCTCATAGCTTGTCGTACATCAACATGAGCGATAATAAGCTTGTCATTCTTCTTTGAATGGAGTCTAGAGCAAGCAATCTCCCAAACACATCCATTGACCTGAGCCAAGAAGTTCTCATGCAAATATGCCGGCAAGGCTCCCACTATTTGCATAATGGCTGGAAGTAATTTCACGACCCCATAACATTGGGAGAAAGTGCACTTAATACGCTTGTCAGTCTGAGTAGTCTAAGCTTTCAGTTGAGTCTTAAGCTATTATCACCATTTAAACTTTTTTCAGTGCAGCTTTACATGCTTATTGCTGCTATGACTTTTTATTTTGATATCACTTGTAGGCTAGGCCTACTTTGATGGTAAAGAGACAAAAAAAAGAGAAAAGAATGGAAGTCTATGGACGAAATAGGCTACGGTTTTGATCACTAGCCTACTAGCTTACATTTTTTAAATAGTTTAAGATGATAGGTGTCAAAAAGTGGGCAGAAAAACAATGAAGTATGCAGAAGTATTTCAGCAAGCACACTAAATATCAACACTATTCAAAATGGTCAAGAAATCTAGCTAGCATCCTAGCTGACAAATAGGTGACGCCCATCCTACCCCAGACAGGTGAGTCTGGGATGACTGTTCAGTTCGAATCCCGGCTTCTCCTGTCCACATGTCGAAGTGTCCTTGTCCTTGGGCAAGACACTGAACCCCAAATTGCTCCCAATGAGCAGGCTAGCACTTGCATGGCAGCTGCCGCCATTGGTGTGTGAATGGGTGAATGAGAGGCAGCGCTTTGGATAATAGCGCTATATACCGGTCCATTTACCATGTAGGCCTACACTATTATACAGTGTTACTGTAATGGTTGTTTGCAAGTTGGTACACTGTCATTGTTGTCTGCACGCTGTCAGTTTTCTTATTTTATTTGTATTTTTCTGTACTCTGCCACTGAATTAGGCTACTGTAGGCTAGGCCCTACTGTATGTTGTAGGCTAAGCAAGGCACATGTATGTTCTTCCCTGTCTAAATAAAGGCTTCTATCCATCCATCCATCCATCCCCATAATAGTGCACAAATCCTCCAGTTAATATGTATTGTGTCAGTTTGTCGTGTTATGTTGGGTGTATGCCACAGCCATTTACTGCCCAGCACCTGTTTTGTAGGCTACTTGAGGCTTCCAAATGTTTGGTATAGCCTGAGGGTAGGCCTACCGTACCTCAGAAAGGAGTGAGAACAGGCATGCTGAAGTTCTGTATAGCTATATAGCCTTTTAAAAATGTATCAGCATTTTGTCAATACATTTTAAAATAGCAATTTATTACTTTCTGCAACTTTGTCCAGTTGATCCTGTCTTAAAGTGCGCAGTGCCAGCTTCATGGTTCTTTAGAGATCGTAGGGGTAAGAGCGCCCTCTAGTGGCAAATTAACTCCAATAACTGTACATCACACACACATTTGCTTTGTCTTTAGTTTTGTCTCTATGCTCTGCAGTAATGTGTCTATGCCCTGCTCACTTTTTAAATTACATTTTAGATCCAAGTTGTCTCTATTTAAGCTCAATTTGAGTCTGATCCATTGTCATCAACACATTCCACCCCTCCACTGACTTTTCACTAATAGCAGACATCCTTATCCGTGTTCACATTATGGCCTTTTATTATAATGAAGCTGTCAAAGCCACCACAAATCAATTTCTATTCACACTCCCCTGTAGTTCAGTGACCACACATCAGTCATTCAGGGGAATGGAGAGTGAACTACATTACACAGAGACCGCCATGGTTGCAGTGCCTGATTGCTGGTAACTCATCAGAAGTCAACAATATTAAGATTTGAAACATGTTTATTAATTTTCCATATATCGTTTGAACAACCAAGGATGTAAAAAAAGAAAAACATCAAAACCTTTTTCACTTTTTTCTCTTTAAAAAAATATGGTCAGCTTTTTCCCCCTTGTTCACAAACCGTTTCAGAATTGGGACAAACTGAAAATTAAACAATTCTGAGAAGCTGGAAGGCCATTAACATTTCTTGGCAATATAAATATAGTGGTTTGAACAAGGTTTAAAACAGCTCACGTGGAAAGAGCATACGTAGAGTATACATGACAGGACACTGGGCACTGCCTGCATCGTTTTTTGTCCTCGAATTTTGTAGAAAACCAGGATTCCTTCTCTGACTTTGCAGATCAATGCGGTTGTATGACAAGTAAATATGTACATTCGGACAGCTCCACCAGCCTCTGTAGTATGGCGGTCGTACTCCCCCCGGTATGAATCATGATTGTCTGTTTCGGGGGGAGTGGTTGTGTGACTATGTGTAGTCTGAGTAGTAGTCCTGCCCCCCGCCCCTCCCCAGAGGGTAGCCCCACCCTCCCGTCCCTTCCCCCCGCTCGTGTCCCCGTCCCGGCCTGGGCCAGGGCCCCCCTGGCGGGGCTCCTCTCCCCCGGTAGCCCCCTATCGACCCAGGACCCAGAGCCCCTGGCAGGGACCCGTCCAGCTGTCCAGGCATGGAACCTATGCAGCCGTAGCCGCCCCCGGCCCCTCCCATAGGCCTGGCCGCTGAGCCCCCCCTGGTGGCTGCTGGGGGAACACCCACGCCGACTCCGTGGCTGTCCGTACAGTTCACCGGAGTCCTGCCCCCCTGACTACCAGGGGTGCTGCCGCCAGGGGCTTCTGTCCACTCCCTCTCCCCTCCCTGGGTGAGTGCGCTGTGGGGGAGCAAGCCCCCCCCTCCCTGGCTGCTGGGTGCCTCGCAAGTGCTGTTACCCACAGTTCCCCACACGCCCCCCTCCCCGGGTCCGGCGAGTGTCCTGTCGCCCTGGCCTGGCGTGGGGGCGCCGCCGGCACTGGCGGTGGGGGTGACCCCGGTGGCGAAGCTGTGCAGGGCCACGTCGGCCTGGGAGAAGCCGGTGGGGCCCGCGGACGAGGCCCCCGCGGGGTCCGGGTAGACCAGCAGGGAGGGAGAGGTCTCGGGGGCTGCGCTGGGCAGCACGCTGGTCGTACCGCCTCTAGAGAAGCCTGCGCCGGCGGTCAGGGCGGCGTTGGAGCCAGACAGGGTCTGGGACGGGACGTACAGGTGCATGAGGTGGGGGGGCGGCGGAGGTTTGACCTCCAGGGGGAGGGGGGGCTGGCTGGTGAGAGGCCCGGCGGCGAGGGTAGGGGCTGGGGTCGAGGTGGAGGTCGAGGCGCCGGCGGTAGCCGGGCCCCGGTAGTCCTGCTCCTGGGTGCCGCTGCACGGCGAGGCGGGGTACGCCGGCGAGGCCGAGTAGCCGGGGAACGGGGCCCACGGCGTCGACGGGCAGAGGAAGCTCTGGTGGGGGTTGACGGCGAAGCCCCCGGCCGAGCTGCTGCTGCTGCCGCCCGCCTGACTGGTGGCCTTGAACTGGGAGATGGCCGTCTTGAGGGCGGCCAAGTCGCACAGGCTGGCGTAAGAGAGGGAGGAGGAGGCGGCCTGCTCCTCGGCGGCGGGGGGGCCCAGCTGGTCCGGGAGCGGGGGGCGGAACTCCTCGGCCTCGGGGAGGGGGGGCCGCGGGGCCCGGCCCCCCGGGGCGTGGCCCTCCTGCGCGGTCTGGCCGGGCTGCTCGTCTGTGACCAGCGTGTCCTCGTCGGAGTCTAGCGACATGTCCTCCTCTTCCACACACTCGTCATTCACTACTGAGAGAGCAGGGGAGGGTGCGGGCGAAAGGGACAGACAAGTAGAGTGGAAGAAAGATTTTGAAAGACAAATATGTTACTAATGCACTCTGAAGAAAAACAAACAAACAAGTTGAATAGTTACAACGCTAACGCTGCAAATACGACTATTCAGACAGTTTCTGTTGTGCTCGCCGGTGGATGTTGTTGGCGCTACCCACCAGTAGAGGGCGGCGTGGGAAGCTCGTTCTGATTGATGCCGCCTATCAGGCTGTGGAAACTGTTCATGATGTCGTCGATGCTCGCTATGACGATGCCGTTCCTTGAGTACTGCAGGAACATCTCGAACCGCCTCTCTGCGGGGGGGCGAGCACAAAACCGCGAGTGTGTCAGGGAAACCGTCACAGACCGTTCAGCTAGTAGTCCATCAGGCACCAGAATCTGAGGGGAAAACGGTGACAGGAACCTTGGTGGCAGTAGTGCTGGTAGTTATTTACCAGTGAGGAAGATCAGGTGGCGCTGCTGGGTGTGCTGGGCCTGGAGCTTGACGAGGCAGTCCAGGTCAGGGGCCTGCCGTGATTGGGTGTCGCACTCGTGGTAAGGCAGGAACTCCACCAAGTGCTTCTTCTGATAGGCCGTCAGCAGGTTCAGCAGACCCATGGCGTTGCTGTTTAACCTAAAGGCACGCGCGCACACACCCGCACACACACCTTTGAATTAGTAAGGTTGATTTAATTGAGGATGCATTTTATGGTGTAAATGCTGCTCTAGATGAGGCTTACATTTGAGAAAATATTAAAGAAGCGTTCTTCATACAGTACCACTCCGAAATGAATTGCAACTGGTGTTCTCATTAGTATGGTAATTTTGATTGAATAAAAACGATTATTTTTCAGCTAGATTTGGCTTTCCCTTTAACTTGGCCGGATCAAAATCAAGCAAATGCTCTCTATATTCTTCTACTCTTCTCTGCCTCTTGTCTTTCCTCCTGTCTCCCCTGCCAAACAGTCCATACCACAGAGAATGGTTTACTATTACTCATTGAATTATTAATTTAATTATTTCTAATATCACCAAATCAGATAAAAGCAGTCAGACTTCAAAGGAAAACAGGCAACATTATATTAAAATACACAAAAATAATTTATTTTCTTTGTTCTTTCTTTTTCCTCTGATTTTCACACTCTTTCATCATCTCAGTCTCTACCTCTTCAACCCTGCTTTTTGTTGGTGCAAACCTAGCTTTGTCGGAGTCTTTTTTTCTGACCTGGTTCGCAGTTTGTGAACAAGAATGAAACGAAGCAGTCTGTCATACTAGTCAGTTTGGCTAGGCTAATTTATGTATCTACATGGTCAGTGTGTCTACTTAGCTAGCATCTCAATTGTTTGTGGGGGGGGGGGGGGTGACCTCTCAGGCTGGTCAGAGATGTTAGAGGCAGCTGGCGTTTTAGCATTCCACAGGTTTGATAGATAACGTGGCTGCCTTTGCAGTGCGCTCTGCGAAAACCATACAAGGTGATCGCTAATCAATCACTGACACTGATCAGCGGCTGGAGGCATCGGGTACTATGACCGATTTACCAGGATAACTCGCTCTCTATGGGTGACGAATGGAAACAGACTTTAAGAATCTGAATGCGAGTTAGGGCTAGAGGACTGGTAGAGATACTGAACTGCCCAGTGAGTTAGGGCTAGAGGACTGGTAGAGGGACTGACCTGCCCAGTGAGTTAGGGCTAGAGGACTGGTAGAGGGACTGACCTGCCCAGTGAGTTAGGGCTAGAGGACTGGTAGATGGACTGACCTGCCCAGTGAGTTAGGGCTAGAGGACTGGTAGAGGGACTGACCTGCCCAGTGAGTTAGGGCTAGGGGACAGGTAGAGGGACTGACCTGCCCAGTGAGTTAGGGCCAGGTAGAGGGACTGACCTGCCCAGTGAGTTAGGGCCAGGGGACTGGTAGATGGACTGACCTGCCCAGTGAGTTAGGGCCAGATAGAGGGACTGACCTGCCGAGCTCCTTGAGTTTCTTCTGGGACTTGCAGTGGACCTTCCACTGCCAGGGGTTCTCCGGGGAACTCTGCTCCTCCAGAAATTTCAGGAATGCCTGCAACCGGTCTGGACCCAGACACACGCACGCACACACACACACACATAGCCTGTCACTGACGCCAGTCAGTCCAACACTAGTCGATGACCCAAACTGAAAACGGTGTCTTCCATGCGCTGGTTAAAAGGCGAAGCAGGACGCCGTGGACGGCACCACCTCTGTCGGCCTGCTCACCTTGCGTGATGAAATCGGGGTTGAGGACAAACTCATCGGACACGATGAAGCCCCCGGAGACAAACAGCTCGTTGTAGGTGTGGTTCTTGACGTCGTCCAGGCTGTCGACGCCAGCGAAGCTCACTGTGGAACACTTCTTCAACGACACCAGCGCTGGTATCTGAGAGAGGGGACAGAGAGGATCGTGGAAATGAGAAATGTGTGTCTTTTGTTTGGTTAACTGCCAGATTTACTGGTACTGTAAAACGCGAAGTCCCTGTTGAAGAACCATTAAACTTGGATAAAACGAACAGCAGAGCCAGATAGATGACGACTGTTATAAAAACGAGCACAATGACTGCACAATTCTCAAAACATATGAGGCACAGATGGATAAAACATGAACACAACATAAGGACAGGACAGCCACAAATTCAGTTAGGATTCCATTATCTATGATGATCTCTAGAGGCTGTCACTGCACACGCCGCCTGGCTCTGCTGATGATGACTAATGGTGTGTGTGTTGGTGTGTGTGGTTACCTTGTGGACGTGTGCGGCGATGTCCTCGTTCTGAATGATGATCAGGAGCTTGTCCATGTTGCTGCTGTTCTCCAGGAAGGACTGGGGCTTACACTCTGCGTTGCCCAGGCTTTGCAGGTACTCCTGAGGCACACAGACAGACAGTCAGTCAGAGAGACAGACAGCCAGTCAGACAGACAGACGGTGAGGCAAGAAGAAAGACAATCAAGAAGTCAGAAACTCAAGACAGACAGGCAGAATGTGAGTCAGTCAGTCAGTCAGACAGACGATGACACAACAAGAAAGACAATCAAGAAATCAGAAACTCAGACAGGCAGAATGTCAAGTAGTCAGTCAGTCAGACACACAGGCGGTCAGACAGACTGCATGTAAACAGATTGGGAGGCAGCCGGGTTGAGAGATGCAGACGACATCCCAGCGAGGACCGCAGGGCGGGTGATGAGCAGTGATTAAAGGAGGAGCTCGCTCACACTCTCTTGCAGAATTGGTTCTTTATTCGCCTTATTCACCTCAGCTGCCATATTGGTCAGTCTGACGTAATGAGGGGTGCGGATGTGGAAGTACCCGTTGACTTCAATGTTAAAAGTTCGCTGTAAAAACACCTCTTCAAGAACCAAAATAGTCAAAATAACAGGCTGAATACACCATTGGGTTTAGAAACTCATCATTACCAGACTCTGATTGTTTTTCACTGCCGTTGTTTTCGCGTTTGGAAATACATCGGAGTGAATGCAGCTGACGGCTAACTATGGCTCATTCACCTCCATGTATTTCCAAACGCGAAAACAACGGCAGTGAAAAACAATCAGAGTCTGGTAATGATGAGTTTGTAACCCCGATAGTGTATTCAGCCTGTTATTTTGACTATTTCGGTTCTTGAAGTGGTGTTTTTACAGTGAACTTTTAACATTGAAGTCAACGGGCACTTGCGCATCCGCACCCCAGACTGACCAATATGGCTGCCAGGTGAATAAGGCGAATTGTGATATTGTGCTGCGATTTATTACTAGAGATGGCCGGGCCGCGTTCTCAACGCAATAAAAACAAGAGTGGGAGAAAGGAGGACTGGGGAAGTTGGTACTAGCATATGGTCCTCCCCCAGGACAGCACACACTATGATAGCTGGTCATTTATTAAAGCCACTCTGGCCCGATCCAATATCTACGCTCTAGGCCATAGGGAGTCGAGGTCTGAGGAAGCAGAATAGGTATTAGAAAGCTTAAACTTTGGAACTGATTTGGGACCAGCCAGCCCAGCAGCAATACACAGCCGGTTCAAGGCGGGAATGTTGTGCCTTCGTTCCGGATCGCCGTTCTGTATGAAAGGTACGGACGGGGAATGGGGCGTCATTTCTGCTGCGTTCCTTTTGGGATGACGTCACATCCCAGTTGAATGCGTTCCAGAAACAAAACGTGAAAACCCCACTTTCACCCCATCTTTGTAGTTCTAGGCAAGTTAGCCATTTTTAGCAATATCATTTGATAACAACAAACTATGCTATTTTGCGCAAATGAACATTGTAGCAACATTATTTACTGATAGACATTGGACAGTACTGCGTGTACGACTGATTTAATGAGACAAATAATACAGAAGCACTAATAAACAGTCTTATTACAGCTTTCACTTATTGTTGATGCACAGAGCAGCCATCTTGATTTGACAGCAGCTGACGTTGACGAAGTCGGGATACATTTTTATCCAAAGTAAAATGGCAGAAATCCCGAGTTCAGGTGACGTATTGATGACGAGTTTGACGTCGAACCCGGGAATCCCGACGTTTCTGATAACATATGTTCCGCCTTTAAGCCAGCGGCGGAGGTAACCACAGAGCAGAATCAACGTACGCCGGCTTCATTTGGTCCAGTGTAAACAAACAAACAAACCCGGCATAATGAGGGGGTCTTCTTAACTTCGGTAGAGCAGGATCTCTGTTTAAACAGGGGCTGGAGACGGAAAGAGCTCCGAGAAAATGTTCAGGGTACTAATTTGACTTTTCAAGGAGGAAGCATGGAAGTGCTGCACTTCTTTCTTTCTTTGTTAATGTATATCTCTCCAGTATAATATTTTATTAATGGCAATTGTAATAATGTAATGTAATAATGTCACTGTATTTTATTTGATTTCTTAACCTTCCATCTTATTTTCCTGCTTTTTTATATCTATATTTATGTGAAGCATTCTGTCAACGTACATTCTCTGTTGTAAAGAACTTTGAGCTGCATTTATTTGTATGAAAGGTGCTATACAAATAAAGTTGATTATTATTATTATTATTACCTTGATCTCCACACCGATGGCACTCTCCTCGCCCTCGTCCCCGGGGTGGATGTAGAACTTGACCGTGTTCTTCTGAACGTCCTTGAAGATCTCCACCAGGCTGCTGAACACATCCGGCTTCAGCTGGCCGAACAGCAGGCCGGGGACCGGCGGGGCGGAGGCGGTCGTCGTGGCGCCTGGGGCCGCCGTGGTGGGGGAGGCGTCCGGGGAGGCCGTGGTGACCTGGGAGGGGGAGTAGATCTCGGGCTCTGGCTTGGCCTTGGCGGAAGGTTTCTTCCGTTTCGAGGAGGAGCTCTTGACCCCGGGGGGCTGTGCTTTGGTTCTGGCGGCGGGGGAGGCCAGCGGGGCGGGGGAGCTGGCCGTGGCGGCCGCCAGGGGGGGCGGGGGCGGGAGGTGTGCGAAAGCGGGGACGGAGGGGGCGACCGCGTTGGAGGCGTGGGGTGGGGGAGGGATAGTGGGAGTGGGAGGGTTGGGGTCAGGGTTGAGGTCGGGGTTGATCAGGCCGCCCATCCTCTCTCGCAGCGTGCTGACGTGGCCCTGGACGGGCACCGGGGTGACGTAGGGAGTCACGTACTCCGAGAAGGAGCTGTTGGGGAGCCAGGCGCGGCTCTGGGGCAGCTCCCGGGGCAGACGGGAGGTGTAGTAGATCTGCTGACTCTGCATGAGGCTCTGGATGTCGGAGGAGAAGCGGTGGAGCTCCTGGTTCAGGATGCTGTCCAGGCTGCCGCCAGGCGGAGGGATCTGAGGCCGGGGCTGGACCTGGGGTAGAGGCTGAGGGGTCTGGGAGAGCGGCTGGGGAGGGATCTGATGCTGGACCTGGGGTAGGGGCTCAGGTTGGACCTCAGGCTGGGTAGGGACCTCAGGTAGAGGCTGGGAAGGGACTTGGGGTAGAGGCTGGGTGGGGATCTGGGGTTGGACCTGGGGTAGAGGCTGGGTAGGGGCTTGGGGTAGAGGCTGGGTAGGGACCTGGGGTTGGACCTCGGGTAGAGGCTGGGGAGGGACCTGGGCCTCCACAGCCTTCTTTAGTTCCGGGTGGCCGTCGGCCGCGGGGTCAGGCCCGGCCTGGGGTTTGTCTGAGGAAAAACAAAAACGGAGGTGTTTATAAATATCAGGAACAGGAAATGCATCCCCCGTCATCTGCTGGCACAGTTGCG
>NC_140236.1:10090886-10195886 GCF_949987555.1 Borostomias antarcticus | reverse complement strand
ATGTTTGTCTCCCCGCCTCTGCCAAATCACGCAATGTTTACTTTTTAACTAACAGTAACATTAGTCTACTTGCCCATCTCTCCCAAAAGCTAAGTTTTTGTATGAGCCGAGCTAGTTGGGAAAGGTAGCTTATAAGTTGTCTTTTGAATGATAGCCAAGTTAGTTGTATTCAATCAGACACAAGGCGCTTGGAAACATTGGACCGTTTATTCATTGGAAAGTACTGGTCATACAATGGGTGCCCACCCACATCCATTGTATGACCAAAACGGAGGTAGAGCAATTATCAGACTTTCTCAAAAGTGCTAGTTTTGTCAACTTTTTGATCTGAACCATTGTATATGATCATAAGTAACGTTAAAACAGGGCTAAACATGATTTTCCCCTTTACTACTCCTTTAAGACAACTAAACATTAATTAGCCTGAACAATGTTAGAGTTGGCTACAGCCAGCATTAAGAGATGGCATGTGAAGCTGAAGGTGACTGAAAGCTAATGTTTTCGATCTGGAGTTTGGAATGTCCTATACTTCTTTACATATCAAGATAGTCTTAAAAACCATCACTGGCATAAACGTCAGTGCAATTTGTTTTAGCTTTTCTCTTTAAAAAAAAAAAAAAAAAATTCGAAAATCAAATTGAATCGTGACCTTAAGATCGAAGATTTATTTGAATTGTGAATGTGAGAATCGTGACACCCCTACACAACAGACGACTCACTCAATGTTTACCTACACAGCACACAGCAGACAGCTCACTGTTTACCTACCCCACAGTTCAACTGTGTTCAACTTTGCTGGCCAACCCGCATACAGCAGACAACTCACTCACTGTTCACCTAGCTACCCTACAGCTGTCAATGGGAATGAGTCGTCAAGTCATGTTTAGCAGGATGGCAGTTGCACAGTATACCGATACTAGAAAGGTACAAAGTTGCGTTGAGGCAGTGTCGGGGCAGTGTGCGTGCGTCTCTCTCCCTCTCTGCTACTCTCTCTCTCTGGGGCAGTGTGCGTGCGTCTCTCTCCCTCTCTGCTACTCTCTCTCTCTGGGGCAGTGTGCGCGCGTCTCTCTCCCTCTCTGCTACTCTCTCTCTCTGGGGCAGTGTGCGCGCGTCTCTCTCCCTCTCTGCTACTCTGTCTCTCTCCCTCTCTGCTACTCTCTCTCTCTGGGGCAGTGTGCGCGCGTCTCTCTCCCTCTCTGCTACTCTCTCTCTCTGGGGCAGTGTGCGCGCGTCTCTCTCCCTCTCTGCTACTCTCTCTCTCTGGGGCAGTGTGCGCGCGTCTCTCTCCCTCTCTCTCTCTCTGGGGCAGTGTGCGCGTGTCTCTCTCCCTCTCTGCTACTCTGTCTCTCTCCCTCTCTGCTACTCTCTCTCTCTGGGGCAGTGTGCGCGCGTCTCTCTCCCTCTCTGCTACTCTCTCTCTCTGGGGCAGTGTGCGCGCGTCTCTCTCCCTCTCTGCTACTCTCTCTCTCTGGGGCAGTGTGCGCACGTCTCTCTCCCTCTCTGCTACTCTCTCTCTCTGGGGCAGTGTGCGCGCGTCTCTCTCCCTCTCTGCTACTCTCTCTCCCTGGGGAAGTGTGCGTGCGTCTCTCTCCCTCTCTGCTACTCTGTCTCTCTGGGGCAGTGTGTGCGTGTCTCTCTCCCTCTCTGCTACTCTCTCTCTCTGGGGCAGTGTGCGTGGATGTGTAGCGCTCTGCTACTCTGTCTCTGTGCAGTGTGTGTGTCTGTGTGTGTGTGTGTGTGTGTGTGTGGATGTGTAGCGCTCTGCTTCTCTGTGCCTCTGCTACATCCTTTGCTCGCCCTAAGCAGAGTGCACATGCCAACTGTCAGTCTAGTTCACCACACTACTTTCAGACCATTCGCTTATTTCTGCAAAAATTTGGGGCGAACACAAATCTAACAGAAAAAAAGTTGTAAAAAAGTTTGCAAAAAACATTCGCGAAGGAAAGTGAAAGGGCTGAGGGCTGCTAGGTTGGTTACTCTAGACGGTGGCGGAGGATTTCTAAAAGCAAAAGCGCCTATTTGGCCATATTTCGGATTTAAACCGAATGCTAATAGCTGGGGAACCTCATAACATTAATGAGGCAATCTGTAAACTCTGGAGCTCGTCATGCCGTGAGCAACTGGAACACCATTGCTCTGTGCTGGGAGGCTGCGACCCACACTGTTGCACGCTCGGACAGAGTGAAGGAGAGGGATCAATAGCCTGGCTCCAGCCCCTGACTCTGAATGGCAATTCAATCTGAGTGTCAGACTAGTGGAGCAGAGCAGACACTTTCAGTTTATAATTGTAGCATCTCAAGCTTATTATTTTACAAAGTAGTTTTTTTTTTTATGTAATGTATAAAATAATCAAATTAAATATATATTGTATAAAATAATCAAATTAAAAGTTATTTATTTAGTTTAAACAGTTGACATTCCTGCTCTGCCTCAGCAGACGGCAAACAATGAGATCAGTAGATGAGTACACCTGACATTATATTATTCCAGTCCATTCCAGTTTTTCTTGGATAGAGAAGAATGAGGCGGCCGCCTCCGTCAAATTTCGTGCTACTTCCAGCTCTCGACAAAAAAACAGTAAGACCTGCCAACCTGCACACATTTTGCGTAGTAGGTACTCATGTTTTGTTGGGAGCGCATAATGGTTCTGGTGTGACCGTTTTTCCATTCAGACGATTCGCTAGCTACACACTTATGCTGTGTCGTTCGAGGGTGAAAACCAAAGTTTGACCAATGACAAACACCTAAACAGCCATATAGGAGGGTCGCAGAAACACGAGATTTAGACTGGGACAAAGCTCTTCGACTGCATCAAGCACCTTGAGCTCAAGTTATCAAGCTCTGATAACTGCAGGAAATTAAGCTTTTGATTCCCCAAATTTCCTGGGTGAGGACCCCCAGACCCCCACTTAAGGTACCACCTCCGCCTCATACTGAGCCAGGAAAAATCCTGATTATTCCATTAGCCTACTTTTCCTGATGTTTTAGGTTTTTGCCGTGGTATTGTTTCAGTATCGGTATCGAGATATTTTTTAGCAGGTATCGTATGTAAGTTATAATACTGGTATCGTGACAACACTACTCACGTGCCAGCGAATGATGACTAAAGCCCCTGACTCAGCTGGTATGTTGTGGAGATAGACAACGCTGTATATGTGAGCTATGGGTGGAGAATGGGGTTGAGTGGGGGGGACTACTCACAGTTTGATGGGGAGGTAGGGTCTGGTTGTAGAGCGCAGGCAGACCTGGCAAAGCTCCTGGCCCTTGTTGACCAGCGGACCGCTCCACACTGTGTAGCTCCTCCCTGACCAGCACCGAAACAGGGGACAGAGGTCAGGAAACGGACAAGACAAGACAAGACCGACCACCCAACTCACTCACTCACTCACTCACTCACTCACCGCAGTGCATGCTATGTATATAAGCAAATCTGCATACAGTAAACATTGCGTCCATGATCAGGAGAAAGATAATTTTACTGTTAAATAAAGATCATTTTTGAAGTACCGGGTCCTCTGCCTCCTTCACTCATGCCACTGTTGAACCTGGCAATCAGAAAAATAAAATAAACATCGGGTTATGAATGCATACAAGCAGGGTGTCACATCCCATAACAGGCAGATAAGCAGAGAACTGTTGAGCGTGGGTAGGCGTGTACCTGTGTGCTAACATGGGACCACCTGCAGACTCTTTGCCTTTGTACTGGAAGGAAATGACGGCGTAGGGACACACGTGCCTGGGCCGCGACTTGATCTCCTCAAACGCAAACTCAAAGTAGTATTGCTGGCAGAGAGAAAAGACACCGCGTCAGTCATTCATTCCCTCATTCATTGTTAATGTTAACCAGCATCAATACCTAATCAGGAGGGGCCTATACCATAGACAATAACAACTAGGGCTGGGTATCGATTCGAATTTCAAGAATCTATTCGATTCCGATTCACAAGGTTCAGAATCGTTTATCACGATTCAATTAGATTTGATTCAATATCGATTCGGTTAGTGTTACTAAAACGTGTTTTTTGAGCTGTAACCTTAATAACATGACTGCCAAGTTATGCAACACATCAATACTACGGCTGGGTATTGATACTGATTTCCAAAAATGAATGAATGAATGAATCATTGAACACTATTCATTCCTTAATTTATTCATTAAATAAAAGATCGAATTTGGGATTCATGAATCGATTCTGAATCATTAATGGATTTTCTTTTAACCCAGCCCTAATAACAACTGACTCTTCCCTATACAATACACTTGAATATTATTTAATTGCACTGCCTATATCATGGACACAGTCTCCCATGATAGGATGGGATATGTAGGATCAAATTGATAAAACTGATAGACTGCTAGACTACGGATAATAAATTGCCTGTCTGGGAACCTTGGAATGTCTAGTTACATACCTAGGATTGGAATGAGGAACTGACTAGTGTTGATAAGTTACTGTAAGGACAAACAATGATAAGAACTCCAATGGACCTGTACCGGTTACTGTATATTTGGCAAATTAAACTTTATATTCTATTCCTGTGGTCACCTGTGTTAGCTCGAAGGCCCTGTACGACAGAAGGGAGGTGACCCTGATGGCATTTTTGGACACGTGGCAGTCGAATTTCGGGTTGGGCTCAATCACGCTCTTGGGCATGTTCTCGTGGATGGTCTTCAACCGGCCCTGAGATACGCAGACAAAAAAAATGACAAAACGTCTCATCAACTGTAGCCAACAGTAGGCGGGGTAAAAGCACATGCATGAAGCCATCTTGTAACAGTACGTCCTTGTGAATGGGTGATTGGGCGAGCTGTGTGATAGATCCGTACCCTCATGACTTTGAATATGACTATGTCTCCGCTGGCGCCCACTTCGAATGGATTCATTTGCAGCAAATCGGAGTATTTGGAAAGATAAACACCTGAAAGGACACGAGACATGAGAAGATGAGAAATGAAAACAACCATCATGATTTCAAATGTGTGGGGTGGGGGGGGTCGGAATCTTCTTCTTGGTTTATGTATTTTCATAAATACTGCGGCCATACTCAGCTGTTGCTCTGCCCTATATTAGATATCCTTAGATGTAACAGTATCAGGCCAGCATGCTGAGCCTTCTGCCTGGGGAATAAGGGGGCCGTCACTGAGACATGGCTTGCTGTAGATCCTCGATGACAGTGACCGCGACACCTTCGGCGGTAGGCTGCATCAAGCATTCAGATATGCGGCCTCCAAACATCTGTCAGAGTCGAGAGCCTTGTCCGAGGACCTAACCATGCCTAACTGTGTCCTATCAGCCAAGACAAAGGGGCCTCTGCCTGCAAATGAGCTGCATTAGCAGTGCGCGGCGCACGCGTTCACAGTCACGCCGACACTCACCCAGTGATGGATTCCCTAGCGTGGTGACCCTGGTGTGTCCCACGGACAGACCCTTCTCGCAGATCCACGGGAGCTGGAAACACAACAGCACGATCAGTCAGTCAGATCAGACGCCCGCCGCGCTCCATCCCCGCCTGACCGCAGTGCGCTGTGGCTTGTCCGTCATCTACGGCGTGACTCAGACAGGAAGTACAATACCATACCTTGGATTTCTCTGGGAACAGGAAGCAGTAGGACTCCACCAGCTCCGGCTCTGTCCGTCCATCTTGCTTCAGCTCCCTCTTCTTCTCCACGTACTGTTGCACAGGGACGGGGGGGGGACGGGGAGAGAACATCATGTCTGAGAAACCCTAACCCTTGTATCATGATTTAGACAGGAAGTCATATTCTTCTGAGAATCGCCTAACAGAGCAAGGAGTGATGATGATCCCCCACAGTGGCTGTGATGGGGACAGGGGCGGGACAGGGGAGGGACGTGGCACGCGTACCTCTTTCTCCAGCAGCTCGTTGTGGATGAGCCTGGCCTTGTAGTAGGAGAAGGTCCCCCGCGATGAGATGTCCAGGTAGAAGGAGGACAGGATCTTCACCAGGTCCTCGAACTCCCGCGACTCAGGGGGCAGGAACTGGTACAGGCCTGCGGGGGGGGGTCAACATGACAGTGGGTAAGCACACCGTGTTGGGGTTTGGCATGTGATTGTGGAGAGTTTAGGTGCGGCAGTGGATAGAAAGGCTTGGAAGAAAATGGAGGTGGAGGAAAAAGCTTGCTTCTATGCATCAGTCGTATCAATCACTTTTGTCATCATTAGTATCAACTACTATGAGGGGCACAGACTTGGCAAAAGGCTATTCCCAATTGGGGGCCTGCTTCACATACCAAAGGCTTATCCAAAGTGGAGGGGTGGGCGGGAGGGAGGGGGCAGTGTTGATGAACGCTAAAATAGAAATGCACTCAGCCGAACGGACATGGCTCAAAGAACAGGGACCTATGTGGGTTTTGGTCCAAGAAAAATGCTCGTTATGAATATTTGTCATGTTGTCATCACGAGTAGAGGAGTCTATACATTGGGATCATCTTAAGAGTGGACATGGGTGACTGGGTGCTTAGAAAGTGTGTGAGCAGTGTTTGGACTGGGCACTCAAGGAGCACTGACTTAACGTTGGGAGCTGCCACAGATCAGAGGAACTTCACTTGACTGTAATGAGAGCGCCAGGTCATTAGTGCTGGACATGGTCTAGGGAGCGTTAGGGGTGTCGTAGTCAAGGCCCATTCTCTCTAGATTACAATCATTGGTGTGATTACCCTCTTGTGGCTGAATTAAACTTACTTGTCAAATTCAACAGAGTTAAATGCAGATGATGGGGAACAGATCCTTACTCTGATTATCTCTGAGGATGGGGGCTAAATTCATCAAATAGGAGAGTACTGGAGCTCATGGATCATCTTTATAAGAAAACTTTTATTCAACTCTGAAGAAGGCACTGTTCTGCCGAAAGATCAGTGAGTGATTGTCCACCGAATAAAAGTTATTTTAAAGGTGATCCATGATCTCCAGTGACATTAACTCTCCTATTTGATGCTGCTGGTCCTTAACCGAGTGCACCGGTCCTCATCTCTAGAAACAGGTTTTAGCACGGCAATTCTTACAAATCTAGATGAGCTCAACCAGGGCTATGCATTCATTTCCAGACAATAACGCTCAATAACAATGGCCATAACATCCACAGGGAAACGAGGAAGCAAAGACCTTCACAACAAACATGCCAAGCTACTGACAAATGAGCAAGTCTATACACACAACAAACACCGACACACCACGCAGACTACCAATTTCAGCTTCGCTCACTGAATATGAGAACCTAGTGTCAAGCTAATCCTTTAGACCACCAGGACTGTTCTACCCCTGTGCTCACACAACATTGCACTGAGAGCCAGCGAAGACAGGTTGACTGACCAATTAATATAAAGCTCCCACACGTTTGGACACTCCCGAGCCCACCTGCCACCTACAAAGATTGACCTGTTGATAAGACAAAGGGAAGATGCCTACTTGGAGTAATCAAGGGCCTAAATCACAGCACTCCTTGGGTCTGGACGGGGGCCTTCGTAATCCGGACAGTCAGTGAGGACATGGAAAGATTGCAGAATACCTCTTGGGGGACATGGATAGACCACAGTAGCCCCTAATGACCCATGTAGTAGGGGGTGTGGTGTTAAAACATGGTGTTTACTACTACGGCCGATGAGTCCCCGAAAGCCTTTTGGAGTAGTTCAACGCAGACACCACGACTCGGTCCCTATGGAGCTCCGAGGAGAGCCCGAGGAAAGGGAACTTTCAGGGGACAGCAGACTCACGTGCTCCTTCTCTCGCGCCCGTACAGAAACTTGGCTAGCTAACGTTAGCTACCTGCAATGCTGCTGCTAGCTACTAGGCTAAGCTAACCAGAGCCTACCACCACATTCACACAACGGATCAAGATGACAATGGTGTAGTCCTTCAGTCTACCTACCCTCTGCAACGTGACAACAATAATCTAAATCTAACACCAGATGTTACTGAACATGTATTATGCTAATAGTTAGCTAGCTAGCTGGCTACATGCAGCAGCAGAATTATAAAACAGGGCAGCCTCTGTTGGAAATAGTAGCGAAAGGGCACAACCTTTCCGTTCTTTAATCTTCCTTGGGATCTGAAAATTTCTCCTTGGCAGCTCTTCGGTTGGTCTCTGGCCTGGTAAGGGCGAGTTACTGGAGCTCCTGGCGTCAGACAGCCCGCTCTTCCGCCGATCAGAGGCTTCTTTTTCGGGCATTACACCATCTTCAAATCCAGCCTGATCGCCATTTTGGTTGGATGTGGCCGAGGTGGCGGCTGACAGCGGATTCTTCCTGCTATCGCCGCTCTCCCGTGCGATTTCGCTGGTCTCTGTACATTCTGAGTCTCGTTTCCCATCCACCTTGGGATTCAGGGCCATTTTGCGAGCACCGTGTTCGTTTGTCGCGAACAATGAAGGTAGTTGGACACAGCGCCGCTTCACTGACACACTCTCCTCCTCACCCAACCTCCGCCATAGTGAATATGACGTATACCTTCTTCTCCACCACTGCAAAACGCTTGCTTCAATGTTTACATTCAAGCAAATCCGCGCCTCCCATAGGCCTATCGGTGAACTGCAGCCTCAAATACACTTCCAGAGACTGGGCAAGGGTCGCTTTGGGGTCGTACTGTCTGTCCCAGTCTACACCTTCGATCTAAAACACTATCTATCGGCTCATTTCCATTCGTCTGATAAATGACTGTAATGTAATGTATGTGTGCGTCTATAGGTCTATCATATATCTAGGAGTGAAACGCTGAGCTGATTAGTGCTGATAAATTAGGCTAAGGACAAACAATGACAACAATTCCTGTGTAGGCTATAGCCTACCTCTACTTGTAATATATGGCAAATTGGAAGATAAATGGAAAATTCAATATATTCCAAATTCCTAACCCTAACTCCAAGCAGCAAAGCTGCTAATATATTTTTCCTGCCAGTTGGATAGCTCTGAGATAATACGTCCTGGAGAAACCAACCACAATGGGCAGGTGTAGCCTAAATAGAACCCATGAGATATGGGACTAAGGTGGCGCTATAACAAGTAATGTAAATATATGCAAAGGCAGGAATCCCTGTCTGTCTGTCTGCCTCTGTCTGTCTGTCTGTCTGTCTGTCTGTCTGTCTGTCTGTCTGTCTGTCTGTCTGTGGCAAGCCGTTTTAACATGTATTAACTTGACCTATCCGGAATTAACATTACATATATCAACTACCTTTTTTTGACTAGTCATAATCACATTTTGACTAGTCAGAATTTTTATTCAAGATATCTATAACGTCATTCTGACTAGTCAAAACGACAGTTAGAGATATCTATAACTCAGTTGTGACTAGTCAAAACTCTAATTTTAGATATCTGCAACGTCATTTCGCCTAGTAGATTCAAACTACTTTTGCCATTCACGTGTATAGGGTACGTCATTACAGATATCTACAATTCAGTTGCGGATATCCACAATGTGAATTGCGGATATCTATAACTGAATTATGACTAGGTGTAATTCCAGTTTCAGATATCTACAATTTAATTCTGACTAGTCATAATTCCAATTCAAGATATCTACAACTTAATTCAAGATATCTTAAACTTAATTTAAGATATCTTAAAATTGTAGATATCTTGAATTAAAGGGAATTAAAGATATCTTGAACTGGAATTATGAACTATGGAATGGAATTATGGATTTAATATAAAAGAACCCGCACTAAAGGAGGCTAGCCTCCCTTCCATAGATATCTATGGGTCCTCCAGCTGCATGTTATAGATGTCACTGTTGGAGCTTCAATAATGGGTTTTTATCCATAGGGAAAAGCTGCTTTATGAACAAAACGGAGATAATATTAAATATTAATTATAAATAAATAAATTCATATATTTATATTTTAATCCCTCTCTTCTCTCCAAAAACTGAGGAGGACTGTCCTCCCCTACCTCAATGGACGAGCCTCCTCTGGTATGCATGTATGTATAATTCACTTATTGTATTGTATTTATATTTTGCTACTGTTGCACTTTGGCCTCAGCACTAGATTATGCTCTTATCTCTTGTTTAGAAAGGAGATGCACTGAGTTCTGACGACTAGTAGTACTACGTTAAATACAATTGTTGAAAGTCGCTCTGGATAAAAGTGTCTGCTAAATGACTGTAATATGTACAGTATGTAGGCTATGTATGTGCCTGTATCACGATTATCTTGAGAACTGGGCACTGTATGGAGCTAATATGTGGCAGGTCTATTGCTCAGGACACAAGGAAGTGCAGTGTTGCGTGTGAAGTTGTTTGGATTGGTTGACTGATAGTGGATTTTATAAAGGGTGATATAATAAAATAAAAAATAGTTTAGAGCAGGAAAAAGCCAATAGTCGATTAATCACTATTAATTTCCTTTATCAATGATTGTGTTTCACTGAGGATAATCTCTAAGAATGAAGAATTACCCTCACACCCAAGAGTACAAGGCTACAGTATGCTGATTAACTGGTCATTAAGCTCTCCAAAACATCTCTCTTCTCCTGGGTTTTGCTGTAGGCCTTCAACGCAGCGCAGCACCCTATTTAACAAATCAACAATGTCATCCTCATCGCAATTGTCAATTACGAATAAGGCCTGCAAACTTAACAATATATATAGAAGTTGCACCTTCATATTGAATCACAAAAATAAAATCGAAATAACATTTATCAATGTTAAAGTTACCTGAAATGTCTCTAAGCCTTCCCGTCTTAAGTCACCTACTGAAGTAAACCTACTTGTACCTTCCGTTGCAAGTGAAATTACTTATACACACCACTGAGATTACTTGTACGAATGATTGTGAAACACACCCACATCTAAATTTAAGAGCCAACAGTAGGCTACATACACGTAACTGAAAAAAAGTGTATGTGAGAGTGTTTCAGTGGTGTGTGTGTGAGTGTTTCAGTGGTGTGTGTGTATGTGTGTGTGTGAGAGAGAGAGAGAGAGAGAGAGAGTGTTTCAGTGGTGTGTGAGTGTTTCAGTGGTGTTTGTGAGAGTGTTTCAGTGGTGTGTGAGAAAGTGTTTCAGTGGTGTGTGTGTGTATGTGTGTGTGAGTGTCTCAGTGGTGTGTGTGAGTATTACAGTGGTGTGTGTGTGTGAATGTTTCAATAGTGAATGTAACAGTTTCAGTAGCCTAGTATGTCAGAGTGTTTCAGTGGTGAGTGTGAGGGCATTTCAATAGTGGATGTAAGAATGTCTCAGTGATGGGTGTGAGTGTCTTTGTTTGTTTGTATGTATGTATGTATGTATGTATGTATGTATGTATGTATGTATGTATGTATGTATGTATGTATGTATGTATGCATGCATGCATGCATGTATGTATCACTACACTGTAGCTATAACGTGAGGGAGGCAAACTGATTTAACTAATCTCTAACGTGCTTTGCTCAACTAGAGACTGAAGACTTTCATTCATATTTCGTCGCTTAACAGATTCTGGCAAGGCCAAGTACTAATGCATTCTTTTCAACCATTTGGAAAATAGTATAAACTGTCATAACAGCCTGATATTGCCAGACATTGTAAACAAACCTCACCAGGAATTATGCTATGTTCAGTGGTTGGGATCATTTCCAAGTTAAGCCCGGTTGACCTGAATGCTTTCGTCAATGTCATCATACTAATGCCACGAATCTATATGTATAGGCCTCTGTGTGTGTGTGTGTGTGTGTGTGTGTGTGTGTGTGTGTGTGTGTGTGTGTGTGAATGTCGGTCTGTCTGTGAGGCACGGGCACATTGATATACCACCTAGCAGCTAGAGGGCGCTGTGCGCACATTTTGTACAGGCCCTGCAGTAGTAAACGCATGGGTTTTCCCAACTGCCAGCCGACAGTTCTGAATTTTGCTACAAATATTACTACAGGTAACAGAAAAGCTGGGACCTATAGAGTCTTCTATGATGTTTCCTCTACAAATTTTGCATAATGTGTGCTACACTTAAAATACACTCCTCCTAGACGGTTTAAACTTACATCATGAAACTCCTTGCATCACATGGAACAAGATCTCCAAACTTTTTACCATCATTTTCTGCCCCCCCCCACCCCCCCCCCCCCCCCAGTCTACTTTTTATGTATTGAAATATGGAGTGACTCAGCAATGTGTGAGTATAAATTTTCACCTGTATATACTATTTTATTTTGTAATTATGTCACTTGGAAAACAAGTGTGTGAGATGAGACCCCCTGTAGTCTACATTTTGTCTGCTCCACCTGCAGTGTGTGCGCTTCACTTCATAACTTCACACACTTTGTCAGATAGCACTAGATTCCCGATGTAAGGAAGCATTGTCTTAACTTAATTAACTTGAATGTAAGTCATGCCAAGCACACTAACCCCTAGTTAACTACCATGTTATTTTTATATTAAGGATACTTTTCTCAAATATCATCTTAAGATGCTGATGATGATAGCCTACATGTAGTAATACTGTCTTGTTTTCTTGTGCTATCGCGTTAGCTTGCTAGATAACATTAGCCAGCTAGCTAGCAAGCATTTGGGTTACCTGAAGCAACATTTTTTTCCAAGGGTGGTGAAGGCATGTCCCGCATAATAATATTTAATATATTTTCAAAATAAGTGATCTGACTGGCCAACCTCTGAATGAAATGTAGGCTACCCATATTTCTTATCTTACTATAGCTAGTTACATGTATCAAACCACATGTAAAATGCACCAGTATACAGGAAATGGCATCTTTTCGCTCTTTTTTTTTTCTCGGGGAGGAACCACAGATGCCCCTTCAAGGTGTCCCACCCACATTTATTTTGCTTCCAACGCCCATGGGCATGGTAGTCTTTCCACTGTTATTGAATATGGTAATATGTTGACAATAGCTCTCTATATGGAACTAAAATGTTAATTCCTTAACTTGTATTACCCAAATTCAGGCTTGTATCCTCTCAAATAACACTTTTGGTGTTACTTTAAGTCTTACTTGAACACTGCCAATTCAATCAAATTTGGTAAATGAAGAAAGTCTAGCAGAAAATCAACATAGACTCTTTAATATACAAGTACAATAAAAAGCCGAGTTTAGTCTGGTTTTGTGCTTCCCTCTGGAATATGTAGGGGTGGGACCTATGCCCCCCCCCCCCAATTTGCTCTCTGTAAAGCGCATTGTGTTGCCTCTGTGTATGAAATGTGCTATACAAATAAAGTTTGATTTGATTAGTCCTGCAGGAGAAACTGGGGCTTTCTCTCTGCAGCATATTCTTAAAAACTCTTATCTTACTCCATGTCACAGGTGGCTTTTGATTTATGATTCAGCTTATTAAGAGTATCAAGCGGTTCTTTGTCCAGGAGGCTATCGCTAGGTTCTTCCTCTAAACTGACTATTGATTTAGTTTGCTAGTGCTAATTAATTATTTGCAGCCATATGGACTCTCACTTGTCAACTCATACAGTTGACAAAACAGAAAGTGTAATGGATTTTATTCCTTATACTGATTATTTCATAATAGTCAATCATCAGTTGATCAATAAAAATGTGGTAATGTAAAAATGCTTTCTATTGATCAACTGATGATCGACTGTTATGAAATAATCAGTATAAGGAATAAAATCTATTACACAAGTTAGTTCCTTCTCATGGGGTTTAATAGAGCAATATTGTATCGTTTCCTAGTCTCCTCTCTCATCTTTAGCCACCTAGGCTAAGGCCCTTACATCCTAGTCTCTGTATCTGTCATTCTGTCCCAAACCTTCACTCTTTGATGTCTCCTTCTGTCCTCCTTCCTAAGTAGGCCCTCCCTGTGACCCCAATAGGCTGCTCACAGTGCAGCACCTGTCAAATGAGGTCTATTTCCTTTTCCACATTGAAATAGACTATAGTTACACATAGGTTGTAGTATACCGTTTTCAAACAGATACAAAGTGTTGGTTACCATGAGGTCATCAAAGTAGTTATGCTAATAGGCTACATGTGGAGATTTCTACTTCAAAAAACACAACAGTAGCACATGAGTAAAGTCGTTAAGTTGCTGAGTCATTCGGGCAGAGGGAGAGGCAGGGTAAGGCAAGACACGATGAAACTAGACTGCACTCAGGCGAGGTGTCAACTTGCGCCTTGTAGAGCGCAACAGTGACCGCCAACTCTTTTGTTCTTGCTTCAGTTCAGAAAGTGAATTTCGCTAACAGTCCACTGACGTTTCAGAAAATCCTTATATAAATGTTTGTGTATGTTTGTGAAATCCGCCACATACATACATACCCACCCACCCACATACAGACAGCAATGAGCACCCTACTTGTGTGCCTCACAGCAATGCAAGTAAAAATAGCAAGGCTACTAAAACTAAGAACACCAGGAATACATAAATCTCAGGACCCACTGGGAGGAACGCTACAGTATGTTACCACATACTGTAGCATAATATTGCACGAACTGGCGATGAGTTGAAGTGCAGACCGGAACTAGAGGACCTTTACTTCCCCAGTTCCTGATAAGTGATGAATGGCAGGTAGGGTGATTGGGGATGGTAGGGTGGCCCTGAAGTGCAAAGCACAATGACATTTCATAAAACATGACATTACAGAAAACACAAAGACATTTCAGAAAACACGACATTTCGCAAAACAAGACATTTTGCAAAACATTACATTTCACAAAACACAATGACATTTCGTAAAACATGAAATTTCGCATGATGATTTTGTGACTCTTGTCTAGCTTCTTTGCTAGTTCTTAAAGGGGTTGTATGCTATTTTGGGCATTTAGCCCTATTTGTGGTCCATCTACCATGAACCTGAAACGTAAACCATAATTTCACTATTCGTTCTAGTATTGAGCTAGCTGCAGTTTTTTTGCAGGCGCTCACTGGGTACAATGGAAGTCAATGGGGCACCTGTAAATGCATTGGAGAAAATATGAATGTGCTTTTCCAAGACAGGAAGCACAGGGTGCAGTCTTACCAGTCTCAGTATGCTCTCCTCTGAAATGTATCACAATCTGCATATTTTTACGTTTGGCATGGCTTGGACTTAAAGGAGTAGTAAAGGGAAAATGCATGTTTAGCCCTGCTTTAAGGTTACTTATGATCATATACAATGGTTCAGATCAAAACATTGACAAAACTAGCACTTTTGAGAAAGTCTGATAATTGCTCTACCACCGTTTTGGTCATACAATGGATGTGGGTGGGCACATGAAAAATCATTCAAAAAACGTTAAACTCTCAATTTCAAAGACAGCACTGCCATCAGTGCTCGGGTTGTTTACATGTAACTGGGCGCGTCTGCTTGCTTGTGTCCATGAATATCCGACGCAATGACGTTCCATGTAGTGTCCGAAAACCATTTAATTGTTCCCCATGTAGTTCACTATATGGGGAACACTAGGGAATAGGGAGTGAGTGAACCATTTTGAACACAGTTTGAGTTAGCTCCATTAGCTATCTTACTCGTCCTGATGCCTCGTTCCATATGAGAACACTCTGCTTGCTAGCTAGCTAGTTAGCTAGCCTACTGTGTCAAACCTCTAAGCCTTCTTGTCCAGATAACCTACCTTGTTCCATATGAGTTAGACCCGACATTACAGAGATATATAATGTAGATAGAGGGGTTAATTAAATCAAATTAATCTAATCTAATTAAATTACAACCAGATGGAGAACAAGGAGTTTGAGAACAAGGTTAGCTCATCTAATGTGCCAGACTGTTACGGCTCCGCCTCCGCCTGGGCGCTCTCCAGCTCCCACCACCGTTCCCGCAGCGCGCACGCCACGGCCTTCCACTTCAGCGCGCGCTCTGCGCGCCCTCCGACGTAATCACCCCCGCACACCTGAACACGGTTCCGCTAACGAGCTCCGAGGACGCGGCTCACCTGCTGCCACTACTCATCCAATCACCTCCCCTATAAGAACCCGGTCTTCCCAACGTTCGTCGCCAGTTCTTCCCTAAGATTCCTTGTGGCAAGTTGTGGTTTCTGAAGTTCTTGTTTTTTTTCCCTTTACTCATTCTACTCTCCACCCCTCCAGATTCCGGTTTTGTTTACTACTCTTTTCCTGGACTGACACACGGCTTCCCCGACCCATTCTCACCGGACCTCGACCACGGCTTGGATTACGTTTTCTGGACTTTGTTTGTTGATCGATTGACCCCTGCCTGAACTTGACTACCCTTTTGCCTTGCCCTCTGTACTGACGCTTTAATATTAAACCGCCCTCTGGGCTTGGAAAGTCCGTCTGTGTCCGTGGTCCTGCGTTTGGGTCAGCTAGCCCCCTTACACAGACAAGGCTACAGTAATGGGTGAATGAGTAGTACTACTTCTCCCTCTATAGGCATTTGAGTGGTGGTGCAGAATGCCGCAGACGGTGCGTTGAGATCCCGCAGGTAAGATTACTACCCCCAAGGGCTCACTACTGTATAGTAACTGTACAGATGTTGGGGCTAGAGACCTTACTACATGAAGGCAAACAATAATACCAAACGGATACTGTAGATTTTTAGGCTATTTGCACAGTGCAAACGTGATACAGGCTCAATCAAGAGCTGGCACAGTCTTGTGTTGTTGCCAAACATCAAACGTTCTACCTTGTGGTGCGCAAGCGCAAAAGCAAATTTGACCAAATGGAATTAGAGGTGTTAGTGGAAGAGGTTACAGCAAAGAAATCGGAATATTACCACAAAAAAGCTAAATGGAGAGTATCTCCGAGAAAGTCGCTGTTGGTAAAACAAGAAGAACAACCGATGAAATTAAGAGAAGATGGCAAGATATAAGGCGAAGAACAATAGAAAAATTGGCTAATAATAAAACCTTTGCAAACAAAACAGGTGGGGGGCTGGTGGAATGACTCCTTGTGACTGGCTCCAAATCAGTCCTACTGTAATTCATCCAAGAGCTCCAAAATGGCATTGCTGGAGAGACGATATATGTCTGAATAATGTTTAGGCTACCTCTGTCATTTCAAAAATGTTAATAGGGAAAGACCCGTTCTCTACGTATTGTTTGTGCCGTCTCCTCGCTACAATCACAGCAGCCATCTGTGCGTAACGGGGCCGATTAGAACCTTCCCTTCAAACGTATTATATACAGACGCAGTCACCATCACCAAAATTACTTTCAGCTTTGGTAAATTGTAATACGTGTGCCAAATTAACATTACATTTACATTACATTACTCCCATTATTTTGCACACTAGGCTAGACACGCCCCATATTGTATATTAATTAAGTCAAACGTACAAAATGGACAAGCAGCGTTAAGACTTATTTAGCCTATGCTCTCTTTTCGTATACGAAAATCTATCCGTCCGTTTCAACAGTCACTGCCCACATACTTCGATGCGTCAAAAAAAGTGAAAGCTTCTTCTTCTGTTCGTTGTGACTGGACGTGTCTTGCTTAAACTGTAGCTATGCCCCCATGACTTCCGGTGGTAAGGCCCTCATACTGCTCCATTAACGCCCGTGACCTTATCTGTAAGCTTTCAAAAGACAGACAAAATACGGACGAAACTTTTAGTAAATCAAACCCTAAGTAGGCTATCTCCAAGCACAGAATGTCCCCACCGGCCTTGGAGAGGCTTCTTCTAATACACAGAAACAATACAAAGCATGTCTAAGGTTACACAGGTCTCTACATACAATACTAATTACTGCTGTATACTTCTGCCCGGGAAGGGGAGTAGGCTACAGTCAACCAACCGCCGGGAGGGCAAGCCACTCTGCTGCTGAGGGTTCAGAGGTGGACACCGCTGCCCCTGCTGTAGACGTCGTACTCCTTGTAGCGCAGGTAGTCCTTCAGGCTGTTGGGGAGAGGCAGGAAGCTGATGAAGACCGGCGCCCGCAGGCGCAGCCGGCTCAGCTGCTCACGGATGCGCAGGCGACACAGGTGCTTCAGGCTGCGCGCGTTCTCTGCACAGAGAAAGCAGGTGGAGACACTAAACTCTCACGATAGACACTCTTTGGGTGCGTTCGGAGATTCAGAGCGCTCCGAGCGTCCCTGTTCAAAAATTCAGAGCACTGTGCTCTGGGAGAGCAGGGCTGTCTGGGAGATACACGAGAGCAGCGAGGCCCTGTGCAAAATAGGCATTTCGAGGCCTTTATGCACAATGCATGCACGTCTTTTTTTCCCACATGGCACAAAATACGCACATCATGCATCTTCCACGGTTGTGACGTAGCCTACCATACGATGCACTGCTGAATATAGACAATACAGGGCAGCCAAGTTTGACCAAAAGTTTGGAGTGAGATTTTTTCACTTATCTCAAGCCCCGTTGTCCGAGCGAACTGACCGTTCGTAAATTAACTGATTTCAGAGCGCTCTATGACATTGAAACCCAAGCGCTCTGAAATCAAAGCAGATTCTCAGAGTGCCTTTACGAACACACCCTTTATCTCTACTACTTGTATACAACAATGTGTGTACCACTCACAGTATGTTAATTCCACTCAGTCTTACGACGGCCCTCTCCTGGCATCGTTCTACTGGACGACAGTGACACATCTCTCCTAACTTACCTTGAATTTCGCAGATCTCCGGCCACTGTTTCTGCTGCTTCAGGACGTCTTTGAGCTTGGTACAGAAGGTGACGTGGTCAGTGTAGTCCAGCATGATGCGCACTACCAGCGCGGAGATGTGCTTGAGCCAGGACACCGTTATCACTTCACAGAACTGCAGGGAGACACAGGCTAACTTTACAGACAGGCAGATTTACACAAACGTGGCACCCAGACAGAGAAATATACCACATTTCCCAGACTGCATGTCTCACCACCATGTCTTTGATGACTGAGGTCGTCCACGGTGTGTAGTCATGGGAACAATCGCCGTAGGGACAGGCGAAGCAGCGTCGCACGTCGTAGCCGTAGTTGAGCAGCATCCTCAGCATGACCTCGTCTTTCAGCGCGTACTGCAGAGCCGAGGGGAAGTGCGTGGTGTTCACGCGGGAGTAGTAATTGACATTGGCCCCGTACTTCAACAGGGTGTTGATAAGCTCATAGTTTCCCAGTCTGAGGGCCACCTGCAGGCAGCTGATGGGGTCCTGGTTGACCATGGCCCCGGCCTCCAACAGCAGACGGCTGCACTGAAGGTCGTTGTTGGAAACGGCGAAGTACAGCGCAGACCGGCGTTCGTCGTCGTAGTTGCGTCGCACCCGCGGGTGAAGCATGAAGTTGGGGTCGTAGCCCGCTTGGAGCAGCAGCTCCAGACACTGAGCGTGTCCCTCGGCAGCTGCAGAGTGGATGGGACTCATCCCACTCTCCTTCACCGCCTCCATCTTGGTCACTGGGATCAGCTGCTCCAATGCCCTGTCAGGGGAGAGGAGAAACAGCTGCTGTATTGATAAATTAATTAAAACAAAGTTCTCCCACACAACTTCCCTTCTCCGTTCCCTACACTGGCTCCCTGTAGCAGCTCGCATCCAGTACTCTGGTACTAGCCTACAGAGCAATGAAAGGAACAACTCCCTCCTACTGTACCTCCAGGCCATGGTCAAACCCTACACCCCCTCCCGACCATTACGCTCTGCTACCTTAGTTGCCCCGTCACTCCGAGGCCCCTGCGGTCGATCGACACGGTCACGGCTCTTCTCTATCCTGGCCCTGCAGTGCTGGAATTTAACTGCCCACTGACGTCAGGACAGCAGAGTCGCTGCCCATCTTTCGCTGCAGGCTCAAAACTCATCTCTTCAAGAAGTACTACCACAATCCACCTATTATATTTTTAGTTTGCTATTCTTGCACTTTGTCTTCAGCACTAGATTATGCTCTTAGTCACTTGTTTTAGAAAAGAGATGCATTTGTGAGTTCTGGCGAGTTGTGAGTTCTGGCGAGTAGTAGTACAGTACATTGGCTTTTATGTTAAATGCAATTATTGTAAGTCGCTTTGGATAAAAGCGTCAGCTAAATTACTAATATAATGTAATTTCCTGATATAGCAAGTTTTAAAACATTACAAAATGAAACTATAGCGCAAACAACAGCATTGTTTTGCATTTTGTGTCTTTCGAATAAAATACTATTTTTCCAGTCATATTCTGTATGCATCATTCAAGTTTTAAAAAAAGTTATATCATATCGATATTGTGATCCCAATATCATGTATTGTTTAGTGTATCATTACACCCATAGCACATACATTAAATTAAATCAGTTTAATGTATGTACAGTATATGTAATACAGGAAGTATGAGGTAACTTCCTCACAGTATGTGCCCGAGGTAAGCCAGGCGGTGGATGGGCAGGTCCCCGCTGTGCAGGGGTGCGTTGGGGTCTGCCCCGTAGTCCAGCAGCATGGACAAGATATCAGGGTTCCCCGACGTAGCCGCCTCAAACAAAACAGAGCCAGACATCCCTGAGGGATACCCCACACTTGCTCCTGAGAGAGAGAGAGAGAGAGAGAGAGAGAGAGAGAAGCTACTAGTGCATACTTTAACATAGCAGTGCAGTATATATTCTAGATATAATACTTTACTTTTTACTTTAGCCTACTTTTAAAACTTTTTGTTTGTTGAGCACACTTAGGAACTAGTGGTAAACATTTCGCTGTACTACATTTCATCGTACTAGTACGATGGTGCATGTGACGAATAAAACGTTGAACTTTGAACTTAAATAACACGACAGTAGTACCTTTCTGTAGCAGGGTGTCCACCACGTTCAGATGGCCAGCCTGTGCAGCCAGGCCTAGCGGGCTCTTCTTGTTGATGTCACACGCGTTTGGGTCGGCGCCGGACTGGAGGAGCAGATGGACAAAGTTCTCCAGGCCCAGAAAGGAAGCCTCATGGAGCGGGGTCCGGTCCAGAGGGCCCGTTTGGTCTACCGTGGCGTTGTAGCGAAGGAGCAATGAGGCCAGATCATACTGGTCATTCATTATAGCTATGGACGAAGGAACAGATGACGGAGAGGTGGAAAGTACATATTTTATACTATACAACAATTGATTGATTGTGATTGATTGATCCCATAGCAGCTTGAAATCAGTGTATCCTAGTGGGGCTGGGTTACCTGCCACTAGCGGGCAGTCCTCCTCGTCATCCTGTGTGTCTGGACTGCATCCGTTCTGCAGCAGGAATGTAGCGTTGTCCCTGAGGCCATGCACAACGGCCAGGAAGAGCGCCGTCTCCCCCTTCAGAGTACGGCACTGGACGGCCCCCTGAGGAGAAGCTGGCTCCAACACACGCCAAGCCCATTAGACATTGAATCATACTTAATATATATAATTATATATATCTAATGATATTATAATGAATGCATTAATTATACTTGTACAAATATGTATTGTATCTAGCATTCTTGAAGAGTTTCAGTACCTGAGAAGACAATCTCCAGTATGTGCTTGCTCTCCTGTGTCGCTGCCTCATGCAGAGGGATCCATCCTCTGTCGTCCACTCTGGACATGACCCCTGGAAGCTCTGTCTGACCACTCAGGGCCTCCTCGTCGCCTGTGACATGCACAGCACTACTCTTTGGTATTGCTGTCCTTCTTTGTCATATATAACTGTACAGTATCTCCAACCCACATACAGTAAGGCAGACAAAGACATCACAAACTGATAGTCAGGAAAGATGATCATTCAGCTCACCCTCCTTTATGGCTTTAAAGATGGCGTCTGGGTCGTCTCCGGAGCCAGCAGAGTGACTGTGGATATCACTGAACAGTTAACCACATGTACTGTAACAAACATAGGCTACAGTAGAGAGATGGGTAGGATGCACACTGTGTAGTAGCTGCATTTGAAAGATGTGATGATGTGGCTTTGGCATTCTAGTTCATGGAGACAGGTGGTTCCCCAATTTATCTCTAAATATGAATTCATTCAATATTGTGCATGCATCTAAATCTGTACTTGTAATAAATTATTGTTTACTTTGAATTATTCAATCGCCAATAACGTTGAGTGTGGTGCGGTCTACCGGTGTCCTTTGACAGGTCATACCTGGAAATTGCAGCCTTGCGCTTGTTGCATTGAAGCAGGCTCTGTTCAATCATGAACTGTGTGGCCTCATCTTCATCCCAGTCATCCTCTGACTCGTCCAACTCATACGTCGCCTCCGTCTCTGTGGCCATCTGTCACTCCGGGAAGGAAGGTTTCGCCAGAAAACAACCGAATGGCTCTGGGAGCATGGGACAGTCATGATGTTAGCCGCCATACAGACTCCAGCACCAGAGTCCCACACACGACACACTCACACCCTGAAATACCACACACCTTCACAGCCATTAAAAACAACTGTGCAGTTGGAGAGTGGGGTATACCCTCCTGAACACAAAACGTAGGTGCCATGCAACTTGCAGTACAGTCTGAACAGAGACATTTTAAACTAATGAATACTCGGAATCAGAGATGCAGATACAGCAATGCAGTTAGCTATGACCCCATTTACACCTGGCATTAAAATGCGTCTCGTATCCAGATGTGTGATGTGTGTCTAGATATGATTTAACCTGATTACATTTACACCTGGTATTAATATGTCTCCGGTGAGATCCGATTGCTCTATCCAGCTCAAACAAACAACATTTGCGTTAACACTTGTGTTCAATGTGGTTACAATGCATCCCTGACCACCTCCGAGGTGGTTTGGCTGATCAGTTCACAATCCATCTTCAAAACATTTTGGGTGCATTTACACCTGCACTTTCATGTAGTTTAGCACTATCAGATTGCAATCTGATCACTCAAAGTGTGTAAATGGGGTCTGTGTGTCCACTGTCCCCTGATAAATGGTGTTGGGTTGAAACAACTGCCCCAATTCCTGTGCATGAGGTAGAGCCTGTGGTTACAAGATACCTTAGACACTCTACCGGGGATATATTGTTGGAAATCTCGCATCAATGGCATAATCTTGAGTAACACAATTTACACAATTTAGAGTAACACAAAAACACAAAAAGAGACAATTTCAAGACTAAACCGTCCTTTCAACATGAAGCTTTTGGCATTTTATTGAATAGGAAAAATATGTAGTGATTAAACAGCCCCCTTTGCTTGCAGTACACATACTGAAGCATGCTATGGCCTACTGTACAACTAAAACTAAATCGGGCAGAATGGCACCAAACAACACAACTGCACATTAACCTGCAACATTCATGCATCACACCCAATCAAACTCTGAAGGTCATTACATACTATGTTATTGGTGTTTTTATTTTCTGTTTACCTTTCTATGTTCCAGTAGCCTTCACTGGCTTCAGTGGTCTACCCTGCTACCAAACAGTTATTTATATCTCCCCTGCTATATCTGTCTGGTCACGGGGCTCCTCTGGCAGTGACACGCTGGCCGACCTCGTGTCAGCCCAAAACAGTGTCCCGTTACGACGGTCCTCATATCAAGAGCAAGAATCCACTACTGCGACCCCTATGACGACAAGCCCTTAAACTCACCTTAAAAAGTCCTGAACAGTGACTAACCATTATGACGACTAGAGCAAGACCGCTATATCGGAAGAGCCGATATATCGGCTGTTTTTAGACCTTTTTAACAACATCGGTATCGGCCGTTATGCAGCCGATATGTCCCTATTTGAAAAACATTATTTCCGCCTGTATTTTCCACTTAATTTACTTGGCAGGATGGAAGTTTTGCTTACCGCAAGATGTTATGAGGGGAAAATGGGTACGTTAGCTACATTTGCAGAGGACATCGCTGTATTCTCAAATAACCAGCCGAAATAAAACGGTGACTGAATGCATCACACGTTTTGTTATTTTAATCTGAGATAATGGTATTAGTTAGCTTGTAACGTCAGCGGAGGGCTACAAAACGTGTCAGTCAAGACAAACATAAAAGCTGTGCTCAGAGGCTCGCGTCTAACTTAAGTCTGGACGAATTTAGCTCGATATGACGAGTAGGAATGATGCCTGAAAGGGCTTATACAACCACCAGTTTGAATTGTTCGCCTACCGCCCCCCAGACCACGAGTTATGGGTATTGATTTAACCGGCCACGATAGAGATGAATGTGTCCCACTGACGGTCAATGGGGCTTGTTCTCGGTTATACTATACTCCTCATGGGCGGAAAAAAATCCTGCGACGGAAAGACTGCCCGCGCGAGTGAAACCTCCTGCCCTGACAGGAGGTTTCTAGGTGCCAAAAGGGCTCTTGAGCAGTGGCATTTTATGTAATAAAAAAAACATACAAGAAAACTACAGTGGCCTAAATGAGGGCACTGCAATACTGTGCGCTGCACTTAAGAACTCTCCTGCGCTCTAACCCCCCCCACACACACACACACACACACACACACAGACAGAGCAATGGCACGCACGGAGAGAAGGAGAGCAATTATAGGCCTACTGTCAGAGGCATATTGACACAAACCTAAATTAAAATAAAATTAATCTGACACAACCAATATCAGAGCAAATGACAGGGCAGTCGACACCACTATACTGTAGGCTACATCGCGCTTGATTGCCGCTTGGCTCTGCTTTAACACACCCTCTCGGTGTATGGAACATTAAGGCTTGTCTCTCTTTAACGCACCCTCTCGGTGTATGGAACATTAAGGCTTGTCTCTCTTTAACGCACCCTCTCGGTGTATGGAACATTAAGGCTTGTCTCTCTTTAACACACCCTCTCGGTGTATGGAACATTAAAGCTTGTCTCTCTTTAACGCACCCTCTCGGTGTATGGAACATTAAGGCTTGTCTCTCTTTAACGCACCCTCTCGGTGTATGGAACATTAAGGCTTGTCTCTCTTTAACGCACCCTCTCGGTGTATGGAACATTAAGGCTTGGCTCTGCTTTAACGCACCCTCTCGGTGTATGGAACATTAAGGCTTGTCTCTCTTTAACGCACCCTCTCGGTGTATGGAACATTAAGGCTTGTCTCTCTTTAACGCACCCTCTCGGTGTATGGAACATTAAGGCTTGTCTCTCTTTAACGCACCCTCTCGGTGTATGGAACATTAAGGCTTGGCTCTGCTTTAACGCACCCTCTCGGTGTATGGAACATTAAGGCTTGTCTCTCTTTAACGCACCCTCTCGGTGTATGGAACATTAAGGCTTGTCTCTCTTTAACGCACCCTCTCGGTGTATGGAACATTAAGGCTTGGCTCTGCTTTAACGCACCCTCTCGGTGTATGGAACATTAAGGCTTGTCTCTCTTTAACGCACCCTCTCGGTGTATGGAACATTAAGGCTTGTCTCTCTTTAACGCACCCTCTCGGTGTATGGAACATTAAGGCTTGTCTCTCTTTAACGCACCCTCTCGGTGTATGGAACATTAAGGCGGCTGTTGGAACACATTGGAGCTGTAGCCTCCTGGCTGCTGACTAGAACCAGTGGTGGGCAGAGGGGTCGAAGGGGATGATTTTGTTACATTACATTTACATTACAGTCATTTAGCAGACGCTTTTATCCAAAGCGACTAACAATAATTGCATTTAACGTAGGAAGAGCCAATGTACTACTACTTGCCAGAACTCACAAGTGCATCTTCTTTCTAAAACAAACAAGTGACTAAGAGCATAATCTAGTGCTGAAGGCAAAGTGCAAGAATCACAATCTAAAGTACAGTGCAATATAATAAGTGCTTAGGTGGGAGGATTGTTGTAGTACTTCTTGAAGAGATGAGTTTTGAACCTGCGACGAAAGATGGGCAGCGACTCTGCTGTCCTGACATCAGTGGGCAGCTCATTCCACCACTGCGGGGCCAGGACAGAGAAGAGCCGTGACCGTGTCGATCGACTGCAGGAGCCTCGGAGTGACGGGGCAACCAGTCGCCCTGAGGTAGCAGAGCGTAGTGGTCGGGAGGGGATGTAGGGTTTGACCATGGCCTGGAGGTAGGAGGGGGCTGTTCCTTTCATTGCCCTGTAGGTTAGCGCCAGAGTTTTAAACTGGATGCGAGCCGCTACAGGGAGCCAGTGTAGGGAACGGAGGAGGGAAGTTGTGTGGGAGAATTTGGGGTGGTTGAACACCAGGCGAGCAGCAGCTTTCTGGACAAGTTCCAGAGGTTTAATGGCTGACGCCGGTGCCTCCGCGAGGAGGGAGTTGCAGTAGTCCAGGCGGGAGATGACCAGGGCCTGGATGAGTACCTGCGCCGTTTCATTAGTGAGGAAAGGGCGAATCCTCCTGATGTTGTAGAGCATGAATCTGCAGGAACGTGTGACGGATGTGACATGTGAGGAAAATGACAGTTGGTCATCCAGGGTCACACCCAGATTCCTCGCAGTCCGAGTCGGGGTCACCACTGTGTCTTCAATGGTGATGGCCAGGTCCCGGTGCGGACAGCCCTTCCCCGGGAGGAACAGCAGCTCAGTCTTGTCCAGATTGAGCTTGAGGTAGGGCTGCTCGATTATGGCAAAAATCATAATCACGATTATTAGGGCCCGAGCACTGGTGGTGCGAGGCCCTATTGAAACTCGAAGGATTATTATTCTCCTTCTTCTCCTTTACTCCAAACAAATGCCTTTTAGGCGGCCTGAACATCGATGAAAACGGATGAAACTTTGCAGATACGTCAGTCCCGGTGAAAAATTTGATAATTCATGGGTGACGGAAATGGGCGTGGCAAAACGGCTCAAGAGCGCCCCCTGGAAAGTTTCAAATGGCGAGCCCCACCTTTCAGTTTGATGTAGGCGAACGAAATTCGGAGGGCATATGTATTTCATCGAGCCACACTAAAATGTCTCTTAGAGCTGTACCCAACATGCAACAGGAAGGCCGCCATTTTGCTTTTAATGTGCCATTTTGTCCTTGTTTTGACCATTTCCATGCCTCGTATTTCAACGAACTCCTCCTACAGATTTCATCCGATCAACTTCATACTCAGTCAGCTTCATCTTAAGCCCTTTGTGATCAAAAGTTATCAAGAAAATTGAGTTTTCACCAAACACCCTTGCCGTGGCGCCCCGCCAAAGTTTGACATTTCGCCATAAAACACGATGTCCTCATAACTTCTCCATACATTATCCGATTTGTCCGATATATCTCACGCTTCATGACGGTTCTGTCCTGAACACATCTATGTGTCAGTATTGCGTCATACTTATAGCGCCACCTATTGGTGAAACAGGAAGTCCTCATAACTCCTCCATACATTATCCGATTTGTCCGATATAGCTCACGCTTCATGACGGTTCTGTCCTGAACACATCTATGTGTCAGTATTGCGTCATACGTATAGCGCCACCTATTGGTGAAACAGGAAGTCCCCATAACTCCTCCATACATTATCGGATTTGTCCGATATATCTCACGCTTCATGACGGTTCTGTCCTGAACACATCTATGTGTCAGTATTGCATCATACTTATAGCGCCACCTATTGGTGAAACAGGAAGTCCTCATAACTCCTCCATACATTATCCGATTTGTCCGATTTATCTCACGCTTCATGACGGTTCTGTCCTGAACACATCTATGTGTCAGTATTGCGTCATACTTATAGCGCCACCTATTGGTGAAACAGGAAGTCCTCATAACTCCTGCATACATCATCCGATTTGCACCAAATTGCTGACGCTTCATGAAGGTCACCTTCTGAACACATCTATGCGTCGGTATTGAGTAACACTTACAGCGCCACCTACTGGTGAAACAGGAAGTACTCATAACTCCTACATACATTATCCGATTTACTCCAAATTGCTCATGCTTGATGAAGGTCGCATCTTGAACACATCTGTAGGTCAGTATTGCGTCATACTTACAGCGCCACCTACTGCTTACAGGAAGTCCTCATAACTCCTACATACTTTGTCCGATTTACACAACATTTCTCACACTTCATCAAGGTACTGTCCTGAACACATCTATGCGTCGGTATTGAGTCACGCTTAGAGCGCCACCTACTGGTGACAGGAAGTTTCTGTCAGTACTGGACACCGAAATAGCACACCCTTTAACGGCGCCACACCCCGACCCGCGTGGGGTGCGAGGGCCCGCTCACTGCTGCTCGCAGCACTAGTTTTGATTGAGATTGAGATCACGATTATTAAACACGATTATTCATTGAATTTTTTTTTTTAATCAAAAGTTTTAACATTTTCTTAACAAATCAAATTATTGACTTTGATAACAATTAATTTATTAAATGTTGACAGTGGCTTTTCTTTTTAACAATGTTCTTTGGGAGACAAATAGTGAACCTTGACCTTGAAAATAAATTAATAAAAGTGCCAAAACTGATAAATAAAGAAGCTTCAAAGCCCCGCCACCACCACAGAAGAAGACTACCTCGGAAAAAGAATTTCACTAGGACAGAACGTGTCTAAATAAGTTATTTAATGGTAGCGCCGAGGTTTCAAAACCCAGCATTTGGTAAAATAGACCCTTTTGCTTGGGAAGTGAAGTTTCATGTTTATCTGACACTTGTAAATATGAGCGCCTCTCCTAAATAGGCCGACACCGATTTATTTTGACGGCAAAGTGAATGGACCGGCAACTGTTGTCTGGCATGAGCGAGCGGAATGCACTGAGAAGGGCTACTTTGAGGGGCAGCTACGACTGCGTAGCAAATTTTACACACCGTGTCAACTTGGTCCAAATCTGTCTCCGCGAACCCATAGTGTTTCCACACCACTGACGTGGTTTTAGCTCTCTTGTCCACCTCTCTTTCTGCTGCCATAATCTTCTTCTTGTCGTGTTTTGTTCGAGAGGAGCATGCGTGCGCCTCGATTGACAACGTCTCGCTTTGAAGTGTTTGTTTTGGGGCTTTGGGGGGTGGGGGAGGGGTCAAGCACAGTATAGCTCTGCAGTGTAGGGTGCGCTTGATTTGTGCAAAATCGTTTTATGGCGATTATTTAGTTTTAATGATCGTTGACAGCCCAAATCGTAATCTAGATTAAAATCCGATTAATCGAGCAGCCCTAGCTTGAGGTGGTGTCGTCATCCACTCCGAAATGTCAGCCAAGCACCCAGCTATGCGTGTCTCCACTTCTGTATCAGAAGGGGGAAATGACAGAACCAGTTGGGTGTCATCGGCATAGCAGTGATAGGAGAAGCCATGCGAGCGAATGACAGAGCCCAGAGATGTAGTGTAGAGGGAAAACAGGAGAGGACCCAGGACAGACCCTTGTAGAACCCCCGTAGTCAGACTACGCGGTTCCGACGTCGACCCTCTCCCTGTCACCTGGTAGGAGCGGCCCGTCAGGTAGGATGCAAACAGGGAGTGTGCAGAGCCATCGATGCCTTTCTCCTCGAGGGTGGAGAGGAGGATCTGGTGGTCTACCGTATCAAATGCTGCTGACAGGTCTAGGAGTATCAGGACAGAGGAGAGAGAGTTCGCTCTAGCGGCATGGAGTGACTCTGTTACTGCAAGGAGGGCGGTCTCTGTCGAGTGGCCAGCCTTGAACCCGGATTGGTGGGGATCTAGGAGGTCGTTCTGGTGGAGGTACGAAGACAGTTGGTTAAAGATAGCACGTTCAAGTGTTTTGGATAGAAAGGATAGAAGGGAAACCGGTCTGTAGTTTTTGACATCAGAGGGGTCGAGAGATGGTTTCTTTAGGAGGGGGGTGACTCTGGCAGTCTTGAAAGCAGAGGGAAAACATCCTGAAACAAGAGATGCATTGATGAGGTGGGTTAGGAAGGGAAGGAGTTTGTTGATCTCTCTTTCTTACTCTCTCTCCTTCTCTCCCCCTCACCACCCCCAAGGTTATTATAGTTAACAAAAACTAACTAAAAACATCTCTCTTAGGTCAAATTGCTGAGAAGCTTTGTTTCCTATTTTATAATCTGCCACTGCTGGGTGCTGCTGAGTGGCAGCAGCTGAGTGGCAGTAATAGAGACTGGAGAGGCTAACCATGGCGCCAGTGGTACAGGTCCTGGTCCATGTTAGATTGCTAAAATGGCATGTTCATTTGTGCATTTTTTGTTTTTGTTCATTCAAACTGAAATGTTCTTGTAATATATTGACACTGAATATTGTGATAATTAGAATTTTTTATTTAAAAAAAAGTTTTTCAGCTTGATTTGAAAATGTAGCAGTATTTTTTATATATCGGTCCAAAATATCGTTATCGGTAAGCTAAGACTCTCCTAAATCAATATCGGTATCGGACCCAAAAATCTGATATCGGTCGGGCTCTAATGACGACTACCCATTACGATGACAAGCTCTAAACTGCCACTGCTTAAAAATCCCTAAACTTTACCAGAAAAGGAATTACAGATCCACTTGGTTTATGGCGACTACCAGTAGGACAAAAAGGCAGTGGGCATCACACAGAGAGTCAGTCAGTCACAGCTATGATGTATAGACAAGAAATACAAAGGCACAGCCTCAAAACCACACCCGGAGATACTTCAAAGCCTTTAATAATAGATAGATAGATCACATAGATACGATTAGTGAATAACGACATTCCGTGACATAAAGTGCTGGTGGGAAACGTGGGTGTCGCCGCCTCAGTCGTCCAGCTGACACAGCATGGCCACGCCTCTCTTGATCCAGTGCTGTGGGCTCTTGCTGGTGGGCAGCATCATGGTGATGACGAAATTGGTGGAGTGCCCCGTGGTGGAGAGGGTGCCCTTCCTCTCGCTGGTCTTGTAGAGTGGGCACACGTACAGGCTCTGAGGCTCCGCCCCCTTCTTCTCAGCTAGAGAGAGAGAGAGATAGAGAGAGAAGAGAGGGGGGGGGGGGGGACAGAGGAAGAGAGAACTGAAATGGAAAAACAGAAGCTTGTGCTTGATATAAACTCATCAGTGTCCTCTGAGCCACAGGCAACCCATGACTGACAACGCTGAGGGCATTGGACATCCACACGGGGTTGACCACAACCTCTCACTCCACAGTGAGAGGTCCATGTGTGAATAGTTCTAGAAGAACTATAGCATCTGTGAAAGAGCTATTTGAATTCACCAGTGTTTCACATCATCCCATCAGGGAGGGAGTAATAGAGGCAAACGTTGGAGAGAAGAGGGGCAGATAAATGTGGCTCAGGAGGTAGAGCGGGTCGTCCAATGACTGCAGGGTCGGCGGTTCGAAACCCGGCTCCTCCTGCCCAAGTGTTGAAGTGTACTTGGGCAAGACGCTGAACCCCAAATTGCTGCCGATGAGCAGGCTGGCGTCTTGCATGGCAGCTGCCCCCATCGGTGTGTGAATGTGTGTGTGCGAATGGATGAATGACAGACCATTGTAAAGCGCTTTGGATAAAAAGTGGTATATAAGTGCAGTGCATTTACCATTTACCATAAACAACACATGAATGACAAGATGTAAACTGTCACATGTTATACTGTATATACAGTATATATGCTGTCTTACTGGGTTTGATCCAGATGATGGGGACAGGGTCAAACAGGACTTTAGGGTGCTGCTCCGCTAGGACGCCACTGTTAACAGGGGGGGAGAGAGATGGGAGCGAACTCAGTCAGTCAGTCACTGCTACAACTCAGATCTCCATCCGTCCTGGTGGGTCTTGCTTTTTACAACCCAGAATGTATAGAGCCATAAAGAAACCTTTTCTTGTCCCAGCGAGCTCCGTCCAGGTACAGGCCATGGATGTAGACGCCGTCCTCGGGGGAGGAGTCGGAGGCGTCTATGGGCAGGACCTGTTATGAGGGGACATTGCAGAACCAGGAACCCTGTGTGAGTAGAACAGGGGGGCGATAAGAGCGGATCGCGGAACGCGTCGCCACAGCCTACCTGGAAGTCGAAGCCCAGCAGGTCGATGGGGATGGAGTACTTCCTGGCGTAGTTCTGCATGGCCCCGGTGAGGAAGGCCTGCGTGAAGAAGAACCCCGACAGCCAGAACACGTGGGGCTTGCTGGTTTTGTACCAGTCCTGCAGGGCGAGAGACGGGGACATCTGCTCACAACACAAACATTTCCTGAGGCGTGGAGGATCTGAGACGCCATAATCAACGCCGTCAAATCCACATCTGACATTGTGGCTCTCTCAAACAAACCACATGAAAGGTTTCACTTCGCTAATACTGGGGTGTGACATCGAAAATGTAGTATAAAGTCTTCTTTGGTCCCAGAGAGCGCAGTCCGACCTGTAGGAACTTGAGCCTGGCCAGGAACTCTGTGATGTAGCTGCCCAGGGGCTTGAGGCTGGGGTAGGAGCGCTTGGCCCACTGGTCCGGCACCTTGCCCACTATCAGGCTGCTCGACTGGGCCTCCAGTTCCGCGTCCATCACCACCAGGCCCTTGATGGCCTTCAGCAGGTTCTGCAGGCTCACGCGGATGGTGACGCTCAGCCTGAGGGAAAGAGAGCCGTGCCCTTTCAGGTGTCAGGAGGCCGTGAAAGGTTGTATGGTAACGTTTCAGAGAGAACTACGGTGACTCACGTGTTGTAGCGCTCCATCTCCTGGACCAGCACGGTGTTCATGCTCTCCTCGTACATCACCGGGAACTTCACCAGCGCCGCCTCGATGTCAAAGTTTGCCGGCAGCTACAGGACGCAAGCAGCTGGGGTGAGTCTGATGGGGATGCGACACGATCATACGGACATTGAAATTGGATCGCAAATATCTCTCTTTTTGAAGGAGGACCACGATTGGTCACCTTAGTGAGGATGTCATTGGCGATGTCAAACAGGGTGTTGTCCCCCCCGGAGCTGGCCCCTCCCTTGTGCCCGCCCCCCTGAGTGAGCAGCAGGGAGTCGAACAGCAGCTTGGTCTGCTGCAGGTCCTTAGAGATGTCCACGTTCTCGTGCATCCCAAACACCTCCGGGTGCTGGCTGTGCGGAAGATTCTGGAATGCAGATGTACAGTCAGAATGCGCTTAGCATACCAGTCACTTTAGAAAATGGTACTTAAATATTGTATTATTATTATGTGAAAAAACATGAAAGAGGGAGAGAAAGAGAAAACCCCTCTCTGTGTCCCTCTACCCTGATGAACTCCACGTAGTCCTCGTAGATGCACTTGGGCGGGGCGTAGTATTTGCCGCTGGGGGAGAAGGTGTAGCGAGGGTTCTCAATGATGTCCTTGTTGTAGAAGTCGGCCAGGATGGTCATCAGCAGCCTCCTGTCCCAGTCGTCGGTTACTCGGCCCCCGTAGTTGCACTCCCCCGTCAGGTAGGTGATGGCCTCGAACGGCACCTGGTCATAGTCCCTCACAAACAGCTGCCGGCCGGAGGAGGAGAGAGGGAGAGATGATGAGAGCAGAAGGAGGGAGGAAGGAAGGAAGGAAGGAAGGAAGGAAGGAAGGAAGGAAGGAAGGAAGGAAGGAAGGAAGGAAGGAAGGAAGGAAGGAAGGAAGGTGGGATGGATGGATGAGTGGATGGATGAATGGATGTGGGTGGATGGATGGATGGATGGATGGATGGATGGATAGATGGATGCGGGTGGATGGATGGATGGATGGATGGATGTGGGTGGATGGATGGATAGATGGATGCGGGTGGATGGATGGATGGATGGATGTGGGTGGATGGATGGATGGATAGATGGATGCGGGTGGGTGGATGGATGGATGGATGGATGGATGTGGGTGGATGGATGGATGGATGGATGGATGGATGGATGGATGGATGGATGGATGGATGGATGGATGGATGGATAGATGGATGTGGGTGGATGGATGGATGGATGGATGGATGTGGGTGGATGGATGTGGGTGGATGGATGGATGGATGGATGTGGGTGGATGGATGGATCTCGGTCAATGGATGGATGGATGGGTGGATGGATGGATGGATGGATGGATGGATGGATGGATGGATGGATGTGGCTATGGGTGGATGGATGGATGGATGGATGGATAGATAGATAGATGGATGCGGGTGGATGGATGGATGGATGGGTGGACGGGTGGATGGATGGATGGATGGATGGATGTGGCTATGGGTGGATGGATGGATGTGGATGGATGGATGGATAGATGGATGCGGGTGGATGGATGGATGGATGTGGGTGGATGGATGGATGGATGGATAGATGGATGTGGGTGGATGGATGGATGTGGGTGGATGAATGTGGATGGATGGATAGATGGATGTGGGTGGATGGATGGATGGATGTGGGTGGATGGATGGATGTGGGTGGATGGATGGATGTGGGTAGATGGATGGATGGATGGATGTGGGTGGATGGATGGATCTCAGTCAATGGATGGATGGATGGATGGATGGATGGATGGGTGGACGGATGGATGGATGGATGGATGGATGGATGGATGGATGGATCTCGGTCAATGGATGGATGGATGGGTGGACGGATGGATGGATGGATGTGGCTATGGGTGGATGGATGGATGTGAATGGGTGGATGTGGATGCGTGGATGGATGGATGTGGCTATGGGTGGATGGATCACCTGCAGCTGTCTGATGCTGATGCGCAGGTCAGACTCGTTGAAGCCGTAGGGAATGTTCCAGCCCAGGGGCCCAAACTTCTTCCTCTCCTGAACCAGAGCGTGGAAGAAGCAGACTCCGTACAAGAGCTTCTCCCACACCTAGCGTCACACAACACAACACAAGCATGATCAGAAGCAATGGGCATACACAGATTGAGTGTGTGTGTGTGAGTGGGTGTGGGTGCGTGTGTGTGCGTGTGTGTGTGTGTGTGTGTGTGTGGGTGTGTGGGTGTGTGGGAGAGAGCTATAGTACCCACTCACCAGCTCTTTGTCGGGACAGTTGCTAAAGAAAGTGGGGTCAGATACGGGGTCAGTCAGGTAGGACTGCAGCAGGTTGAGCCGGAGACCTGTGGGGGGCTCGTTGGTCATCTTCACCCCGTTCTGCAGGATGGTCACTGGGAACTGACCAGGGAAGGACAAGGAGGGAGGTTACAACAGCACAGACACACAGACGACATCTACTGTTAGTTATGAGTTAGTCACAGGAAACAGCTACTAACTCCCCCGATCGTCTCACCAGGCGGGTAAATGGTCAATCGACTGCACTTATATACTGTAGCGCTTTTATCCAAAGCGCATTACAATGGCCTCTCATTCACACATACACCAATGGCGGCAGTTGCCATGCAAGGTGCTAGCCTGCTCATTGGGATTTGGAGTTCAGCGTCTGTGCCCAAGGACACTTCGACACGTGGAGACAGGAGAAGCCGGGATTTGAACCGCCGACCCTGCGGTCGCCGGATGACCCGCTCTACCTCCTGATCCACAGCCGGCGTCATGAGTTCGTCACTGGGAATGACGGGTACTCACAACTCCCCCAGTCATCTCAGCAGGCGGGCGAGGCGCGGCGAGGCCTACCTTGGGGGAGGGGTAGCTGGTGAGCCACAGGCGGAAGTCAGGGTGACAGGCGTCGGGGCTGAAGTCCTCGCAGATCTTCTCCAGGGTGGACATCCAGGAGACGGCCAGATGGCAGTTCTGCAGGCACACCCAGGTGCCCTCCCTCATGGCGCTGAGGATCATCTTGGCGGCGATGGGGCCCTGGCCCTGGCCCAGGGAGATGGACTGGAACTTGGCGCCGCCCATGTTCTTGTCGTTGGCAAACTTCAGCAAGCCTGGAGGAGGGAGGCGCGACAAAGCTTTGTCAGAAAAATCACAGTTTCGCCGACTCATATCTGAACGTTTATGGAAAAGAGAAACGATAACAGACACATTCGGAGGGATGTCACGGATATCGCTAACAGAATAAAGAGTGTGTCTGTCCGTGGGAAGAGCGCCACCTACTGGCCATGGGGTCGGCTCCCGGAGACAGCACGAACACCAGCGGGATGGTGGCATTGGAGTCCAGGTAGCTCTTGCTCAGGTCGAACGGCGGCGGCTCCACAAACTTCTTCCCCAGCTTGTCAGTCACATAGTTGTTGATGGCCGGCACAATCTGGGACATGAAGGGGACGATCTACTTGTGTGAACGTTCATTGTGGGTACAGTGTGTAACGTGAGCATCACAATAGATCAATGAACGGTCCTCGGCCCTAATAGCCTATAGTGCCGAATGTGGGGGGCCGTGCTTCCTGACCTTGTCTGGCCTGAGACAACGGTAGATGATCATCTTCTGCAGGTCGTTGAGGCGCTCACACCAGGGTCTGGGCAGGCGGGTGTTGTAGGGCTCCTTACTGTCATAGATGGGCAGGAAGGTCTCTGGCTTCTTGATGAAACTCTCCCTAGGAAGATGACATTCATTTACAATGCTGGCGGGCAATCTTTCTATATTATAGGTACTGTAGGTACTTTATTGATCCCGGAGGGGGAGGGGGGGTTGCACAGGTAGCATAGAATGGAGCAGAGATTGGGATTCTGGGCCAGTAGTCGTCGTAGTGTCCTACCTGAGTCCCTGGAGGTTGGGAAGGTCACTGGCCCTGCAGATCTCGTCCCAGCTCTTGTCCTGCAGCCAGCTGGGGTCGGGGTTGGGCACGTTGTTCTGCAGACCCACTCCTCCGGTCAGGAAGAACATGAGTTCCGAGTACTCGATCTCCTCCTTCGCTCTGTGCGAGAGAATCCATAGACGAGGCATCTAACAACAGTGGTGCTTGACTTGTGAGGGCTGCCTGTGCAGACCACTGCTATAACAGACAAGGACCACAATGGAACTAAAGTCTCAGACTTTATTGCGTGTAATTCCTCTGCAATGTAATACATTGTGGTTGTGGCCAAATAGTCTTTTTAAACCTATGTATTTTAACATCTGTAAAATAAATTACTGAATTCATACCTCACAGTGTACATTTGAATACAATTGAAGCACTTAAATGAAATCAACTTTAAAACACAAGGGGCTACTGTGCAGTGTGTGAGCGGGACTCACAGGAGGAGGTTGGAGCAGAGCAGGAAGGAGAAGAGGAGCTTGTCCTTCTCGAACAGCGAGCGACACACGTTGCAGTACAGGTTGTAGGTGAAGTGGTCGATGAGGTACCTCAGCCTCTTCTCCAGGATCTTGGACTTGTTGCTGATACACAAAGCACACGGGTGAGTGAAAACATACACATTCTAAATCGATCATCTACTTCGGTCAGGCACCATGTATGTAAAAAGTCTAATGTTTTAAGGCGCTAATAGTCTCGGGCCTGGTCTGGTCTCACCTGTCGTGGATGGAGTTGATGTAGAGGTTGACGAACCAGCCGAGGGAGTACTGGTACATGGGGTCGATGTTGGCCAGGTCAGCGATGCTGAAGAACAGGATGGACGAGTGCTTGGCGATGGCCCTGTAGCCCTCCCTCGACTCGGCTATCTTGATCTCCGTCTTTTCTGCTATCTGGGGGTGGGGGTGGGGGGGGCGGGCAGGTGGTTACATAGGCAGAATCAAAGACTCCACTACATCTCTCTTCTCTCTACAGAGACCTCCTGGCCCCTCACTGACCTGTTGTTTCTTGGAGATCTCGTTGGACATGATCTTGGCGGAATCGAGGATCTGGATGGCGCTCTCGTCCTCCAGGATGTTCCCCTCTGAGGACTGCAGCGTCTCCAGGATCTTGTCCTCGATCTCCTTCAGCTGCTTCTTATTGGCTGCGGACTGCAGGATGAGGGCGTTCCTCTCCTCCTCCAATTCTGGCCTGGGTGAGGGGACATCACAGGACAGCAGGTAGTTACACTCACTGCACATTCATTTTAGATAGAGGGAGATGGAGAGAGAGAGAGAGGGAGGGAGGAGGGAGAGAGGGAGGGAGAAAGAGAGAGAGAGGGATGGAGGGAGAGAGAGAGGGAGGAAGGGAGGGAGAGAGAGGGAGGGAGAGAGAGAGGGAGGGAGAGGAAGGGAGAGAGAGAGAGAGGGATGGAGGGAGAGAGAGGGGAGGAAGGGAGGGAGAGAGAGGGAGGGAGAGGAAAGGAGAGAGAGAGGGAGAGAGCCCACAAAACATGCCCACACAGAGTCTGTGTGGGCATGTTTTGTCTCTGTGTGGGCCTGTTTTGTGCCCACCTCTCCTTGGCGACCACGATGCCCAGCAGCTGGTCTTCCAGGCCTTCTGGGGTGATCATGAAGTTGAGCAGCGACACCTTGGTGGCCAGCTCCGGCAGGTAGTGTGGGTTCCTTAGCTTGGTGGTGATGTAGAAGCGGAAGTCGCGCGAGTACTCGATCACGTTCTCCCCCAACCGGATACACTCCACACCCCCTGAGCGAGGCAGACATACGTGATACTTACGAATAAATAGAGCTGTTTCACAGTGATCTGATGCAATCATACGGATTAGACAACCTAGGTAAGCACATAATGACTGTGCAGTCCTAGACCACATCAATACTGTCCTGACAGCTGTTCCCCTGGCCTGCGCCTTGTTTGGGACCAATTAAGAACCCTTTTGACCACCTTTCTTGGAAGAGTGAATGGTTGCACCTTGTTTGAAGGTCTGTTTTAGCAGCAGAGGCTCCAGAGAGGGGTCCAGCTCCTCCCCAACGTTCTCCAACAGCAGAGGGGTTCCGAACTGGATGCAGTTCTCCAGGGTTCTCATGTAGTCCCCGTCTGTCAGCTTGATCACACTCAGGTTGTGGTCCTTCTCTGAATTCTTCACCCACTTGTTGGCCTGGCCCTGGGGGTCGATCATCAGTGGCCTATGGAGAGAGAGGGAGAGAGAGAGAGGGAGAGAGGGAGAGAGAGAGAGACAGAGAGAGAGTGAGAGAGAGAGGAAGAGGGAGAGAGAGACAGAGTGTCAACTGCAACCCGGGGAAAGTTCTCTGCATGATCATCGACCACAGACTCCTACATTTCCTCACTGCAATGGGAACCGTTAAATGTCTACCTGAGTATAGAGGACTGGAATGAGGAACTGATTACAAGAATTCCTGTACCCATACTTGTTACACATGGCAAATAAACTTTCTATTCCTCAATTCAGTTCCTCAATTATTCAGGACAATAATGTCCTGAGCAAATCCCAAATTATCTTTTCACCAGATTATCGTACAACAGACCATACCACAAAAACAACCAAATTATTCTCCCGTTTTGTTATATCAAAAAAGCCTTCGAATCAATTTGGAATGAGGATCTGCTATACAATCTATTGGAAATTGGAGTTGGAGTAAAAACCTATGACATCATAAATTCAATGTACACTAACAACAAGTGTGCTGTTAAAGTTGGCAAAAAACACAACTTCTTTTTTGTGATTTTTGCTTTGGCAAAGCCCTTTGCATTGATAATTGTAATTGAATTGAGAGAGAGAGAGAGAGAGAGAGAGAGAGAAAGCGGGAGAGCGAGAGGGAAAGAGAGAGAGGGAGAGAGAGAGGGTAGGAGAGAGAGAGAGGAGGGAGAGAGGAAGATAGAGAAGGAGAGATAGAGATCAGTTGATTGAATACAGTGTCTTGTCAGCTGAGGAGGGGGGGGGGCAGGGGGACTCACCATCTGCGTGAGTTGCTGACAATGACTCCGTTGTCGATGGAGAAGCTGTCCGTGGGCAGGCCTGCGATGTTCCACGCCCGGATCTTGATGGGGTCTCCCAGGGTCTTACTTAACGAGAAGTCATCTGACGACGGAATGCTCTTGGACTGGGTGGCATGGATAAGATTGTTGTTGAAAAGGAAAGCAGGCTCTACACACTATTGCATCGATGCATTACAGAGAAAGGTCCAGGCGTGTTCCGGTACCTTGCAGAGTTTGGTCCACTCCTTGGCACAGCTGTGTCTGAAGCCGGACGTGAAGGCCCCCAGGTAGGCGATGACACCGGCGGAGATCAGCACGTCTCCAGTCAGGTTGTCGTAGGTGTTCTGGAGGTCATCCGCTGCCTTGGACCATCTACAGAAGGTACAGGCGGGAGATCAGACTCTCTTCACAATCACAGTCATCACCATCACCATTATCATCACCATCATCATCATCACCACCACCATCATCATCATTATCATCATCATCACCACCGCACCATCATCATCATCACCATAATCATCACCGCCATCATCATCATCATCATCACCTCCCTCCACCACCACATCACCTGGTCTTTTCTCCTCCCAGGCCTCTGATGAGCTTCTTACCATCATCATCATCATCATCATCATCATCATCATCATCACCATCATCACCATCATCATCATCAACATCACCACCCCCACCATCATCATCACCACCATCACCATCATCATCACCATCATCATCATCATCATCACCACCACCATCATCAATAACCCCCCCCCGTCCGTTCACAGCACCTGGTCTTCTCTCCCCCCAGGCCTCCGATCAGCTTCTCGGCCCGCTCCAGCTTGCGTGCGCACAGGTCCACCTGGAACTCCAGCTGGGCCTTCTCCTCCGTCTTCTCCTCGAAGGTCTGCTGCAGCGCGGCCAGCCGGTCCTCCACCTCCTTCAGCTCCGCCCTCTTCTGGTTGAGCAGCGCCATGGTGGTGGCCAGGGACTGCTGCGCCTCCACAAGGTTGGCCTTCTTAGGGGCCACCACCTGCACCACGGAGGGGAGGGGTGGGGCGGTTAGAGAGAAAGATGGAGATGGAGAATAAAGAAAGACTTACTGGGGGGGGGGGGGGTGGTTGAATGAGGTGTGCAACAGTGCCAGAAGGGAGATGGTTGCAGATACGTGATCGCCAGGGGTGTAGTGGGCGTTGGGCACCTTCTTCGAGTGTGATTTTATTTTGATTTACTATATATATATTTATTTTTTTTTAGGGCTTTTCAGCTTTTTAATGTTATAGGACAGTGTAAAGAGACAGGAAATGTGGGAGAGAGAAGGGAGGACATGCGGCACAGGACCCAAGCCGGGAATCGAACCCGGGTCCGCCGCGTGAAGGACTAGCCTTCATATGGTGCGCGCCTTATCGAAGAGGTGCTGCTGCCTTGGTGTGTTTTAGGGATCACAAACTAAACATCAAACTTTGCATCATATAATCTAAATGACTGTAATGGTATCGTAAACCAATGATGTTGAATGAATAATAAGCAATGGCAATGCTATGATGTTCCCTCCAACTTGGAGCTACTCTTGCCTCTAATTACATACAGTAATTGACTGCGTCTGGAGTGAATTAGTTTACAGATCCTGTATGTCTGCTATTGAATTGGCTTGATTTGTGTGTAGTTAAATGAAGCAATGCCGCAAACATTATGAATGTTGCTAATGTTTGTTTTTGTAATACAATAGCTAAAGTAGAATATGTAGTTTCTGGATCTGGCATTTATTTTAACTCCCCTGTTATGTGTGTGTGTGTGTGTGTGTGTGTGTGTGTGTGTGTGTGCGTAACGTTCCCCCCCTAAAAAAATCCCCGCTACACCACTGGTGATAGCTACTGTATACCTGAAAAGAGAGCTCAACTGTACCTTGGCTATTCGGTCGTACACCTCCATGGCGGTGATCCACTTGCACAGGCCCTCGGCCGCAGACGAAGCCTTGGCCACCTTGGTGGGGTCGAAGTCCGGGTTGGTCATGTACTCGCTGCGGATCTTATGCATCACGGGGATCTGGTATGAAGGTAGAGGAAGGAGGGTTTATCGGGATGTAGAATATTAGCACGCTCTATGCAATTAGTTACGATTTGCTTTTTATCCCGACTTACAGGAATGTTATCTTTGTCATACTCTTTCAGGTCTCTGAGGAAATTCATGTCCCCGAGAAGCTTCTTACTCGGACCCCAGTAGTCAAGAATCTATGTAGGTAAAACAGAAAACGTGCTTAGACATACACAGTATACATGCTTAGACATACACAGTATACATGCTTAGACATACACAGTATACATGCTTAGACATACACAGTATACATGCTTAGACATACACAGTATACATGCTTAGACATACACAGTATACATGCTTAGACATACACAGTATACATGCTTAGACATAAACAGTATACAATGTCAAGACTTCGACCATCGGTTCCCAGGCAGGTCCTCACCTTCTGTCCAGTGCCGGCAGGGTCAGCGATCCTGTCTGGCTTCAGCTCCTTCATCACGCACACCGCCGCCATCACCAGCTTCACGCCGGACGGAGGGTTCTTCATCGACTTAACGATGGTCACGTCGGAGGGCTGCGAGAGGAGGAGAGAGCTTTTCATTCACGCTCATCGCGCCGATGTGCGCTTGTGAAGCGCCCGGTTTCGTTTGAGATGGTCGGGCGCGTCTACCTTCAGGGTGTCCAGGGCGGAGAGGGCGGCCTCCAGGGCGGGTATGGCCTCCGCCAGGTCGCTCTCGCACTCGTTCTTCAGTGCCTGCGCCTCGTCGGCCTTCACGGTGGCGGCCTCCTCGTCCACGCGCACCACCTTGCTCTTGGCCTCCACCTGCACCGACTCCACCTCTATCACCTGGAACGCAACACATGCACCTTCTGCAATGACGGTGTGCCTTTATCAAGCGCAGACCATTATATATTACACCTACATTTTGGGACAGTAGCCACAGCAACAATATACAGTACTACTGTACAGTACAGTATGTGTAGGTCTGTGTGATTAAAATGGCCGCGTACCTCCATCATCTTGGTGTTGTCGATCTTGGCCTGCTCCAGCTTAGGCTGCAGGTCCACCAGCTCCTTCTTCATCTCTCCCACCTACAGACAGACAGAACCACCGGTCCACGTCAAACTCACACAGGCCCAGAGAAGTGACTGAATATCCAACGGGCCGAGGTTCAGACGCGTCCCGTGTTACCTGGGACTCGGCGAAGGCCAGCTTGTCCAGGCCGTTGGTGTACCTCTTCTTGGCCTTCATGACCATGTCTCGTTTCTGGGTGAGGAGCTGACGGAAGGCGGCGATCAGCTCCAGGTAGGAGGTGGGCGTCACGTAGTTATGGCGCCCCAGCTCTGACAAGAACCTGGCGATTGTACACGAAACAGTTATGTTTCGTCATTCATCTCCGGTTTAATGACACACATTGACGGCGACATGACACACAACACACACATGAAGGTATTACTGTACGCCACCGTGCCGCACATGAGCGATTTTGGGGTTCAGTCAATTCGGCACATGCCAGGAACTGGGATCGAACCGGGGACCTTGGTATCCCCAGCTGGCCGCCCTACCTCCCAAGCTATGTGCCGTCATGTCTCTGGTTGTGACATGTCAAGAGACTGAGTTGCGTACTTGCGTGAGAGCCGGATGGCCGAGGTGTGGAAGGTCTTGCAGATGGGCATGACCTCCCCTCTCTCGTGGTCGCTCATCTCCAGGGTTTCCAGGAACTTGTTGGCCACGCGCTCCAGCGCCTCCTCTGGCCACGGCTGGCAGGTGTAGTTAGATGGAGGAGGAGAGGGGTAGTAAGTAACAAATAATGATTGAACAATAAAAAAGAATGAGCATGATCCTTTGCCATATCCTCTATGTTGGTTTTGCTGTTCTCGAAGCGGTGACCTGTCGTCTGCGTACCTGGAACCAGTCGATGGTACAGCAGTTTATGAGTGAGGGGAACTGGCGCAGACGGTTCCGGAAGGCGTCTCCGATGGGGCTGAAGGCCACCACGATGTGCAGGTTCTCCCGGCAACGGTTCACAAAGTAGGCGAACAGAGCTAGGGGGCTGAACTCCACGCTCTTGTTGCCGGCCTGGGCTATGGGCCTCACCGCCTGGGCAGGGGAGAGGGAGGGGGAGGCAGTGGGGGAGGAGAGGGAGAGGGAGGGGGAGGCAGCGAGGGAGGAGAGGGAGAGGGAGAGAGAACGAGGTGGAGGCTAGTTAGATAATGTCATTGCTATTCAAAATGTAATGGGGGGGGGGGGTTCAGTTTCAGTTTAGTTTATTTGAAAAGGGACAGTGCATATTAATAAACAATACAATTGTAAATACACCAGAGTTAGCCAAAAGGCTAATCTTCATCCGTAATCCCTGGCCAAGATGTTATATTAAAAAAGGCTTCCTGGATGGTAAAAAGATACAGAGACAGAGTGAAGACTGACCTCCATGATTTCTTGCTTCTCATCCACAGCGAAGAGGTTGGGCACCTCTCCTGTGTTCAGAACACTGTCCACGTCCTCTAGGAAAGCCTCCTCTTTAATCTGAGCGTCTGTGAGCAGGAACACGGTCTTCTGACCCTTCACCCCCGCGTTCTTCAACAGCAGCTATGGGACAAGACACAGGACGGAGACAGGATGGGAAAAAGGTTCAGCCGGTCAGTTTGACCTCGTCACTTCCCTGGACAGCGGCAGACGTCCGGCGAGCACAGAGGATTACGGTCGGGATTATCTCGGGAAAAGTCGTCTCTTCTTCTGACCTTGAGGTCGTCCCTCCACTCGTTCATGCCGTAGCTCTTGGAGATCTCGGGCTGAAACAGGGTCATCTTGGCCATGGAGGTGGCCAGGCGGGTGATGGACTGGCGCCCGCTGCCCCCCACGCCCACCAGCAGGGCGTTGCCCCCCGGCTGCTTGAGCACGCGGCTGATGCGGGACAAGTGCTCCAGGACGTAGCTGCGCCCCCGCAGGGCGGGCAGGAGAAATACACTTCAGCAGACGCTCGCTTCAGATGATGTTATTTGGATCAAATTCTGTGTTGTTCTTTTTTTTTATTTTTTAAATCTCCATCAGTGTAGCCGTTTCCTTTATTATGGGAAATACCGCGGCAAAACTGTGGCAAAACTTTGAAGGGCAAACGCGTCCAGTGACGTCACAATTTGAAGTTTTGCCACGGTATTTCCCATGTATAGGAAACGGCTACACTGATGGTGATTTTAAACAGGACTACACACAGAATTTAAGCATTTAATCCAAATAATATATACAGAATGTCCCCCTGCGCTAGGGACTGTCATTGATTTTTGCACTATGCACTGTCTGCACTCTGGCTTGTGCCTCCTGCGCCAAGCACTTTATGGACTGATTATACTTGAAAATTTACCTGCATTATGTGTTGTTTTTTGTTATGTATTGATGTCTGTTTGTGGTATATAGTTGTCTGTATATGGTATATGTGAACAAACATCAAAAATCATTCCTATCAACTGTATTGTTGAAATGGCTAAATAAACTTGAATCTTGAATCTTGATATGAACTGAAACAAGTGTGACGGTGGCCCTAGGCAAACCATCCATTCTTGTTTTTTTGTTTTTTTTACATTTCACTGTTTTGGTTTTTTGTTGGGATTTGTTTTACCGGAAGATGACGAGGTTCATGCGGTTCTTGTGTGTCTGGTTGTACTCATCCAGACAGAACTCCACCACCTGGCCGAAGCTCTCCATGGAGGGCACCTCCGCGTACAGGCGCTCCTCGTCCTCCAGGTCGGGGTTCATGTAGTCGCCGAACAGGAGGTTCCGCATGTCCTCCTCACACAGCTGCCAGTGAGAGGAACCAGGAAGTCAAAACAAACCAGGAAGTAGTGCCAAATCAGTATCAACGCACTACAGATATTAGGCTCCACCCCCTTTGATTTAGCTAATCTTATAAAACCCACACTCTCTCTCTAATGCCTACCGCTTTTCTGTCCTGCTTCAGGTGATCGAACACCTGGTCGAAGTTCTCCTTGAAGTGGGTTCCGAGGATGTCGTTCATGAGCCTGTAGAGCCAGGCGCGGTCCTGGTCATCCACCAGGCGGTCGTAGTAAACGCGGAAAACCTCGTGGACGAAGAGGCGGATCATGGTGCGCTTGTTCTCCAGGGACTCCTTCCTGAGCAGCAGGCAGCCCTGCACCACGCGGGAGAAGTCCCGCAGGTTGAAGGTGTAGTGGGACTTGGCCGGGGTGGGCAGCAGGTTCTGCATGGCTTTCTTGTACACCTACGGGGATGTAAGGATGAAGAGAGGAGGACATCTGAGGCAGGAGAACTCAAGGGAGGCTAGTTGCTTTACAGGTGCACTGAATACAATTACACGGTGCAAAATGTCAGCCCCTGTGGAAGGACGTGCTCAAGAGCTCATTCTAAGGTAAAGAAAAAATAACGATTCTTATTTCATGGGATTATACACTAATTAAAACATACTTATCAATACTTATATTCCCTTTCTGCCACAGAATTCCTGCTTACACTAAATTCTGCCACAAAATTCTACACACTGATCCTTTAAGGTGTGAGTCATTGTATCCAAATTCAGTTAGAGTATCACCATAAGAAATTAAATAACAAATTTCATGAAAAAATCATGAAAGTGTCCTCTCCAGAACTCACCTCCATGGTGGCAGCGACTATCTGGCTTCCCACGGTGAAGTAGTCTGGGGGGAATTCGTTGTTCTTGAGGTAGAAGGCCACCACGTTGGAGAAGATGCGCACCATGGTGTCGTCGCTGAAGGCGTTGATGCTGCAGATGTTGAAGTGACGCAGGAAGCGAGGCGTCACCGCGTTCCTCCCGCCACCAGGGGGCCCCATGGCCGAGATGAACAGCAGGTCCACCAGGGTGATCTTGGTGGTGTCCTTCAAGTCATACCTGACCAAGAACAACAACAGGACACTTCAGACAGTCTGGAGAATGATCCTGGTTGTCTTGATATAAAGGGATGGTTCACATAAAATACATCTCTTGGGTTGTGTCTACACAGCAGATAGTGCTCACCAGTTGCCGTGGTCAAAGTATTGGCGGAGGAGCTCCACAGGAGGCTGGGCTCCAAACTGCTCCAAGGCCGGCATGTTCATGTCGTCCACAAAGATGACACACTTCTTCCCCATGGGCGGGCCGTAGACCCCCTTCCTCCTCTTATCCAGCCTGGACATGATGATGTTCTACACACAGAGAGATTGTTTCATAAGTTACGATTTTTGGCATTCACACATTGTTAAAGGTGCAATGTGATTTTTGGCGGCATCTAGTGGTAAGGCTGCAGATTGCAACCAACTGTATACAATTACGTGGTGCAAAATGGCAGCCTCTGCTGAAACCCGCTCCTTATGTACTGTACTGTAGATACAAAGGGCCTATTCGAAGGCAACAAAATAAAAATGATTCTTATTTTCATGAGATTATATCCCAAAGTAAAACATACTTATGAATATTATTTTGCCAAGTCTACACAAAATGCTGCCACAAAATTTGACACACTGATCCTTTAACCTTCCACACAGAAATGGACACCAGGAACCTCTTAGAGGAAGAGATGATGAAGGAAGTGGCTGCGCTGCAGGTGCTGACCTGACTCTGGTTGCTGCTGGTTCTGGCTGAGAAGTTGATGAAGAAGGGCAGGTAGCGGTCCTTGTCCAGGTTGTTCATCAGTTTCTCCTTCACGTACACCGACTTCCCTGTACCGGTGGGGCCCACAAACAGCAGAGGCCTGTACAGAGAGTTTACTTTACCGCGTGCACCTGTACAGAAACTTAGTATATGAAACCAATGCTGTTGACGTGACTTACACTCCGTAGTTGATGCAGTAGTCCATGAGGTAGGTGTAGCGGACTGTGTCTATGGTGGGGACGATAATATCTTGAACTTTGGTGTTTTTATCCCCCAGATTGATGTTCTTGATGGTCTCGTTCCAGTGGAGCCACCGGCCTTTCCCTTTAAACTGTTTAGGAGCCCATTTATATCACTGTAACCTGGTTCGACTAAAAAGCTGAATAAAAGGAAGAGAACTGTGTGTACGCTGTGTCGTAATCGTACCTCGTAGGAGTAGTCGTAGACCAGCCCCTTCTCGTCGTGTGGACACTCCCATTTGGAGACACAGGCGGGGATGGGGTGCTTGTCGTCCTTCCCTGATAGGAGCATCCTGAGGAACCCGTCAAACTTCTCCCTGCTGTCTGCGTCACAGCTGCCCCCCACGGACCACACTAGGGAGAAGACGAAGGCCGCCTGCACCACAGACAACCGAGGGTGAGGAGCTAGGACATGAACCCCTAAACGAGCTGGATAGCGTGAATCTGGATACGGTGAATAAGCATATTTTATACAACAGCTAGTTGCGACCGTGCATTGTGATTGTCCAAGAGGCATTCAGAGCTATGCCAATAACCACGATATACCAACATGCAAATTAGAGGTAAAGTATCACTCCTTAAATGCTGTCAGCTGGTATTAAGTTGCCTATAGCAACGGTATACAATGGATAACTATTTTGGATTGCGGGGGGCTGAAAGCAAGGCAGTTTAGCGAAATTGAACTACAAACCCATCTTTTTCACACAAAAATGAACAGTGCAGTGCTGTTGTTTAAAAGCAATAACACACTTGAGGTGGCACGTGCTTTACCATGCCCCCTCTCATGTGTTATTGCTTAAATATTGAAAGGGTTACCATGATCCAGGTGAATAAACATGTTACATTGGAGCAGTTACCAAGATCCAGGTGAATAACCATGTTATATCCATGTGAATAAACATATTATATTGAAGAAAGCGGTTACCATGATCCAGGTGAATTCATTTCAGGTTTACAAACCGAAACTGAAAGTGTTCCATCTAACCGTGTCGGCTCGGGGCCGGGTGGGGGGGGCGGGGGGCGCCGTATCGGGGGGCATATAAGCTAGAAACGCCACTGGTTATAGTAGAGCGGTTCCATGATCCAGGTGAATAAACATGTTATATTAGAGCGGTTACCATGATCCAGGTGAATAAACATGTTATATTAGAGCGGTTACCATGATCCAGGTGAATAAACATGTTATATTAGACGGTTACCATGATCCAGGTGCGTGTGTTTTTGTTTCCTCCATCCTCTTTCAGAGGTTCTGTCAGCAGCATCACAAACAACCGGGTCAGCGACACCACCGTGTTGCTGTTACTGGTGGAAACAACTTCCTGTAACACACACACACACACACACACACACACACACACACACACACACACACAAATAATTAGGCACTAAGCATGAAGCCTATACTCTGGGGGGATGAAAATGTATCCCTCCACCCTGTGTTAGGTGGTGTGTATCTAGTCAGACTAGGCCTAGGGCCCCTCTCTCCCTCCCTCTCTCTCTCTCTCTCCCACCCTGCAGTGTTTGCGCAGTATCCGGAGGCAGGGGGGCAGCAGCCAGTGGAAGAGCCCCAGCAGCAGGGCGCTGTTGTCCGGGCTCTGCAGGACCTCCGGCAGGTTGTTCATCCAGGAGGCCACCAGGGGCTCCCAGCCCAGCTGAGAAGGCTCCATGTAGATCATACCGCATCTGCTCACCGTCGCTGGCTAGGGGCAGGAGAGAACAAGCAGCTGTGTAGACGTCGGCCCATCTCAATGTCAAACTGCCTACATTAGAAGAATCCGTTTTCCCGCACTGTGGTGTGACGTCTCACCGAAGCCTGCGACAGGTCCATGGCCTCAAAGATTAGACTCATCTGGTTGGACATCTGGATGATCTCCCCACTCATCAGGCACAGCTGTGGAGAAACAGGAGACCGTTATTGACCTTCCTTTATCCTGGAATTCAGATTTTTTTTTTAGCACATTCCGCTAAAAATGAACACGCTTGCCTTTTTGTTGTCGTCCAGCACCGTGTTCATGCTCTCGATCCACAGGGTGTCTATGGGGCCGTCGAACACCACCCACTTACGCTCTGGGGTCTCTGAGGAGGCGAACTCCCTGAACGTGTTGGCCACTATCCCGTCCGCCCACTGGAACACACAAACAAGAGACAGGGAGGCAGAGGGTATCATCGGATGTGATTGGGGAAAGTGATCCGAGCTCTGAGAGGAACGGAACAGAGGGAATCAGAGCCCCACCTCGTGGGACACGGGGTCGAACTGGCCGAAGAGCTGTCCCATGGTGATGGACTTGGGGTTGACAGTCCGGTAGATCACCTTCTCCTCCTCGTTGTAGCCCTTGGCGTTCATCAGGGTCAGGGTGTCGGCCAGGACGTGCAGCACCTTGGTCTTCCCAGCGAAGGGCTCTCCTACCAGCATGAACCTGGACGCACACACCAGGGGAGGTTATTCATACAGAACATGGTTCATTCTGTATTTAAATCCATACAACATTTAACATGGCAGTGTCTGGGCAGATAAATATTACAGAATCAAGACTATGAATGAAAAACCTAAGGATATAGTTATTTTCTTTTTTAACAGTACTATATATATTGTAATTTGTATATTGCACTGTATATTGTTTGCACTATATTTAGTATTTTATATTTGCACAGTTTTTGTACTGCATTTCCACAGTATTTGCACTGTTCTGTCCCGTCCTGCACCCTGTCCTATGTTATCTGCAACAACGTATGCCTTAACCCTCAAATTCCTAGTATGTGTGAACCAGATACATGGCCAATAAAACAGATCTTGAATCTTGAATAACTTGCCCGTGGCGGACTATCATCATCTCATAGGTCTGGATCATCTTCTCCAGGAAGACCGGGGCTGGCTGGACGTTGTGGTTCTTACAGCACTCCTGAGCACACTGCAGGAACAGCTGGGGAAGGACATGGCAAGATGAAGACACAGTGTTATTGTTCTGTTATTCTGTTGGGAAATGTTTTAGTTAAAGGTGCAGTGTGTAGAATTTTGTGGCAATATTTTGTGTAGACTTGACAGAAATGGAATATAATATTTATAAGCATATGTTTTTATTAGTGTATAATCCCCATTGAATTGTGCCATTACATATGATGTTTGTCAATTTAAAACATATATTTTCTACTCTCGGTTAACTCGCAAGTTAGCTAATATTAGCTAGCCGACATTACACTTGTTTAACACTCACCAAAACCTTGTAAAGCCGATCTCGCATGCCAGCTCTTACAGAACGGACTAACTCTCCTTTCGCATTCCTGCAGCTCTCAACACGGCCAGACTAACAGTGATTTTCACCTCTTTAAATCATTTTAAACTCGCTCTGGAATAACTGCTTTATGACAAACTGAGACTTTCTTGACTTGCAAAATTCTGTTTTAAATTGACAAACATCATATACGTATGTATGGCCATGGCACAATTCAAACAGGATCAAGAAATTATTTGTTTATTGCCATTGACTATGGTACTTAGAATTAAGGTCCCATGTGATGGCTCTTCCTGCTTCCGCTTAGGCACTCAATTCAGTTGGTTGCAATCTGTAACCTCCCAACAAGATGTTGTCAAAATCAGACACTGCACCTTTAAAACAGGACTAAAGAGAGTAACGGGTCCAACCTGGTAGTCCGCCACAGGAAGGGAGATGCCAGGGAACAGGTCGCTGGTGATGCCGTTGAACAGGGGAATATCATGAGACAGGAACTTGGGCTCGTTCACATCCTTGATGGATCTGAGGAGCTGTTGGGAGTCAAAATGACACAAAACTCACATGAGAATCAGTCAGTTGAAAAACAAATCTTCAAAATCTTAAAATATTGCATACTGTATTGTTTGTATCACAAAGTTTATAGTGTATGTATGAATGACAGGTAATCATGGTCAGGGTTCTTCATCTATACCCACCAGTATGTCTTCATTCTCGTCAGGGAACTTGAGCTTGAGGTTCCCCGCTGCCACCAGCACGGCTTTGACGGCCCTCATGCCGTAGTCGTAGTGGAACTGTGAGGAGAGCTGCTCCGAGCACAGCCTGTAGGTCATCACGATCTTCACCGACAGGGGCTTGGCGTTCAGGAAGCCGTAGGAGTACAGGGAGATCTCCGCTATCAGGGCGTAGTTAGGCACCATCATGGCCACCGTGCGAAACAACACCTGGAATGGAGGCGGAGGGAGAATAAGAGGAACAGGAATCGGCTGAAGATGATGGCATAGCAATAACACATCAGCGATTGGGAAGACGATCACTTGTGAAAATGCTAAACCATTTGCAGTAGAACCTCAGAGATCCGAAAAGTTTTAAGGTGTTAAAACCCAAAGAAGCCCATAAATTTAACATTTGACTATAATGTGACAAAATGGCTAGCACAAAACGCATAGTATAGTTGGTTATTTGATTCCAATTTCAATGCCTTTCCAATTGTTAAAGAGGGTATTTATTGATTTCATGTGAGTGAACAAAATAAATATGCTTTTTTGTAAAATTGGTGTATTTTGACGTCACTTTCAGAGTCACGAACATTTCAAAGATCCGAACAACCCTTTTTCCCGATGGGCTCTGAAAGGATGAGTTTGGTACCAAGTCACTTGAGAGACAAATAAAAGTGTTGGACGATCGATCTGAGATTAAATACAAAGGAATTAGTACAATCATGAGCCTTGATACAGGGAACACAGCAGCTGTGTGGACCATAGCTGAGGAGTGAGCTCGAAGCTCCCACACTTATACAGGCGTAGTCACATACACATCTAACATGTTCAAACGAAGAGTTCACTCCAGCATAGGATCGCATCAGCAAAACTCTCTCATCAATGTCAGGCCGCATGTGTACACAGGGTGGCCAGAGTTCTCATCCTGGCCCTGCAGAATTCACATTCTATCAGGGTTGGATCTCTGAGGTTCTACCGAATGACAAAACTAGCAACAGGCCTCAAACGAAGAGACGACTGGAGTACCTTGAGGTTGTCTGGGAGTTCTGATCGCCCGGCGTAGCCCGGGTTCATGGTGATGGACACGAAGCAGTTGGGGTTGAGCTTAAGCATGGTTCCCTCGAAGTCAAAGTATTCAAGCTTCATCTCGATGGCCCTCTGGATGCACAGGACCTGCTGGGCCACCACGGACAGCACCTCCAGCTCGATGCGGTTAAACTCGTCAAAGCACGCCCACGCGCCAGACGACGCCAGGCCTTTGAAGAACTGAGATATAAGATAACAAAAATGAACATGGCCCCCCGAGATAAAACGCTACTGTGTACTACTACTGCTAAGCCACACCTACCTTCCCCATAGCCAGGTAATCCAGGCCGTCGGAGCAGTTGAAGACCACACACTGCACGGCCAGGGCTTTGGCCAAGTCCTTGGTGGTCTCGGTCTTCCCTGTCCCGGCCGGACCCTCAGGGGCTCCCCCCAGACTCAGGTAGAACGCACCGATCTACCACAGGGGGAGAAGACGCAATGTAGGCCAAGATGTAGGACCTCAGGCTCAGCGCTGCTTCTGTGGTCAACACTATGTGACCAGTGTTAAGGTATATGTCAGCACATACTGTATGTCCAGTGGTTGAGTTACCAGGGTGCGGTAGCATCTGTCCGTCAGCGGCGTGATGACCAGCCTGGGGGAGTTGCCCAGGTACTCGTAGGCGTACTTGACGTCACAGTTGATGATGTGAACGCGCACGTTCTCGTTGTGCCAGTAGTAACGCAGCTGGGCCAGCCACTGGAAGTCTGTCTCATCGGAGACACCTGGGGACAAGAGATACACAGAACAGCTTCAAAATGTCATTTTCAAAATAATACATTTTGCTGATTGTTCAAAACCTTGTGCTATATGGCAGTAGCTGCAGTATGTGGGCTGCAGAGTGCTGAGGGACACTACCTTTCTCTATCAGCTCGCTGACCACATCTCTGGCGTGCACGTCGATGGTGACCAGAGCGCCCAGCGTTGTACGAGTCTGCTTGGGCAGTTTCCCTCTCACCAGCTCCACAATGTCTTTCAGCTGAGCCTGGAGCTGCTGGTAGTACTTCTTCAGACCCTGGAGATGGCATAAATAACACACAGCAAGTGAGAAATCAGTCCAATAAAACACATATCACATAATGTGACATATCACTCATTCAAAACAAATTAAAAATCATGGTTAAAAGACAATGAAGTATGCAACCCTATTCTGTAACTTTTTGAATGGCTTGAGACTTGTTTTTTTGTTTTATGCATCTGTGACTTTGTTTATAGTTGTTTGATTGTTTTATAATATTTTATGTGTTCTTATGAAATGTGTATGTTTATGTCATTGAGGATCATAGTAACTGTATAGTGATGTGGTCTCCGACGAAGACATCGTCACTGAGGATCATAAACGTGTGGCTTTCCTTGCCTACCTCCAGTCCTCCGCGGATGGCTTCGTGCACCTCCAAGGTCCAGAAGATCTGGGAGGTGCAGAGCACCACCTGGCCCGGCCACTCCTTCACCCACTGGCTGCGTGGCGTCTCATCATAGGCCTGCGCAGACACAGTAACCAGTCCATCACTCAGCCATCGCCGACTCTAAAACGCGCTCACACTCGGGGGCTTCTGTCCGCCGTAGTAGAGCGCCACGGCGTGCGGACACGTGTAGCAGCAAGGGAGGTCTCACCAGTCTGGAGCGGGCCACCACGTCTCTGACGCTCCGCAGCATCACGTCCTCCACCTGCACCAGCCACTTCTCCACCGCTCCCCGCGCCTCCGACGTAGAGATCAGCTGGATAAGCTCCACGCGCTCCCCCTCGCTGCTGTACATGGCCTGCGCCCAGACGACACACACACACACACACAGTAACAGAAACCAACTAGCACAGAAGTCCAGTAACAGAACACCGCTCAGGTTCAGATCATCATGGTGACCATGCCTTCCAATCATGCCCCTCCAAGTGTCTCCATCATTGCCCACGTGCGCGTTGACAATAATAATGTCAATCTTGTTCTGTATGTGTTCAGTGACTTTGACTCTGTAACAAGCGTGCCTAGGATTTTTTTTCCTTTTTGCCATGGTATCGTGGTAACCCTAGTTCAGAGAAAACATCCTTTGGTGACCGAATGGGGCCTACCTGGATGTCCAGGTTGGGCAGGAAGTCCAGCTTGGCGATGCCCTCAAAGCACTTCTTCAGGTGGGGCTGCACACGCAGAGGGTCCTTGGTCTCTGACAGGATCTCCAGCATCTCATCATTTGACAGGAAGAAGAACCTGGAGCAGAGAGACGTGGATTACTAAACTCACGACTGTGACGTGCAGAACAAACTTGTGGGACAAGTGCACAAAAGGCCTTCCAATACCGAGGGAAGAAGAGGCGTTTTTTCTCCAGGTAAGCGTTCAGTCCTTTCATGATCTGGTCCAGAAGGCCGTTGGAATCGTGGAGTTTTTCTAGCAAGCCTGGTAGAGAGGTGGCTGGCAAGATCTGCAACAGCCCGAGATGATGTTCCGAGTCAGAGAGCCCATCATTAGGACGGGCAGCTGCCTAGCTACCTACGAAACCAGCTCCTGCTACGGTACCTTGGGGTCCTTGATGCAGTGCCTCATGACTTCCCTCCAGTGCTTGTCGACGGTCTGGAAGAGGCGTCCCTCCTCGGGCATCTGTTGCATGATATCCTCAGAGGAGAAGATGGGCTCCAGGTACAGCCACTGAGCCTGCACCTTCAGCCACTCATCTATGGTCTCCTGGATGCGGATCAGACGCTCCTCCCACAGCTGAGGGAGAGACAGGGAAGGGTTCAACCTCAACGGTAAGCCTGGGGTGCGGGTTTAACTGTGCGAACTAGCTGTGCTCAGGACATCAACCTACCTTGATCTCGTTCTCGAAGGGCTTGATGAAGGGGGAGCCCCGCATGGTCTGGGTCTTGACGATCTGGTCGTCCAGCATGGTCTGGATCTCGTCCACGGCCGTGAGGACGGACACTCCAGACTCCCTGTAGGGGTGGTGGTGGAAGGAGACTCCGTCCCACCCCTCCACCATGGTCTGCATGGCCTTCTCCAGAGAAAACTCCTACAGGGAGATAGAGAGGGTGACAACAGAGTGCATTAGTGCCCATATGCTTTTCAATCTCTCAGAGCGTTGCCAAAGTTTGCCCTGAGTTCTGTATCCCTCAAAGGAAAAAACATAAAAAAAAACTTTTCCTCACCTTGCTGGCAGAGGCGCTGATGGTCTCAAACTGCTCCAGGTACGGCGCCAGGTTCTGCTTGAGCACTTTCCGCAGAGTGGTGCCAGAGTCAGGCGTGAGGTCGTAGTCCACGATCTCGGACATCTGGTCCCAGTGGCGAGTCCTGATACCCGGGTTACACAGGATGGACACCATGGGGATGTGCTCCTGTTCACACGCGCACACACACACGCATTCAGCATGGATTAGCATCACCGACATGGCTTTATATGTGTACACAAAAAAAAGCAACCCAGATCTATAATGACCCCACCCACCTCCTTCATCATTCAAGCTGTTACCAACTGGCAGGAGACTCTAACCAGGAAGAATGGATACAAGAGATAAGATAATGTCTGCCCTCTGCTGTAACCATTCTAAACCAGGCCATGCTATAGTACAGTAAGTCCCCCCTCCGCCCAAAGCCTATGAGCACAGAGCATTGTTGCTATAACTGTATTTCATGTCTTTGTTTTTACATTTCACTTTAGTTGTTTTTGTCTGTTTGTCTGCATTGTCTGTTTTTATACTGTGATCCCAGAGAGCCAAAGACATATTACATGATGTCAATTTAATGGACAATATGTTTTCTTATCTTATTGTATCTATAGAAAACACTGCATAAGTCCATAAGCTATAAGGATGATAAAATGACATGTTCCTACCTTGAAGTCCTTGACCTGCTCCATGACCCTGGAGCAGATGTGTGCCGCGGGGCTTTCCTGCATCTCTGGAGCCTTCTCCCCAGGCCTCCTCTTAGCCCCTCCCTCCATCTTCTCTCTCTCCTGCTCAGCTTTCTTCTGCTTCTGCTGGAAGAACTTGAGCATCTTGTAGATCTCCCTGAAGAACTCGTCAACCTCCACCTCCATGCTCTCGCCATTCAGGTCCAGGAAGGAGCCGTCCATCCACCTGCACACACAAACACAACAAATGGGGTGGATCAGATGTCATTTACAAGTAGATTTACAATGTCATTTACAATTAGTCGTAAAAAGTTGTAAAAGTAATACGCCATGTTGCTTTGTTTTGAGGAGAGAGAAAATACATTGTAATGGTGACTGGAACTGGGCACCCTCATAACTAGTATTTTAAAAAGTATCACTAAAGTATTCAAGACCAGCACCAGTCTTTGACAGGACGAACAACAAAAAACAGTCTGAGTCCACACCTCTTCTCTGTGCGTTGCCACTTCAACACCAGTCCAAAGAGCTTCTGGTAAGGCTCAGCGCTCTCCTTGATGACCTCCACCTCAGGATAAGCTGTCTTCTCCCATTTGTACAGGCTCTCCTCTTTGTTGATGAAGACGATGGCCTCCTCAGCTTCCTGAACACGCTTCTGGACCATCCTCACATCTGTCACATACTGCCCAGAGCAAAACGTGACCGTGAGCCATGATACAGAGAGGCCTTGTTTAAGTTAAAAGGACAAGTTCGGGATCTAGCATTATAAGCCATGTTAAAAGGTTATGTTAAAAACCCGATCGGAAGCATACTTTGTGGCTTTTTTTTTTTTTTGCCCAGAACATCAATCGACACCAGTGACCACTCAGTGAGTTTCCTGTCTTTGAAAACAAGAGTTTATGGTGTTTTTGAGGGATTTTCTATGCATCTATGGATCCATTGAGTGCGTTAGTGGCGACGGGCTATATCTCGAGAGTGTACCGTTTGACAAAACTTTGATATCGGCCGTTGTATATGATTGTAAATAACCTTATAACATGGCTTATAATGCTAAGTCCAGAACCTGTCCTTTAACAGGCATTCCAAAGAAATGTAGATATAAATACCGACTACCAGTAGTACTGAAGTGAGAAGCAAGTTAAAAGGTGGACTCATCTGCCTATAGTGTTTGAATGATAGTGAAACCCGTACTTGCTGCATCATGTCCAGCTCAGAGCATTCAGTAAACTCCTCCATCCTTCTAGACAGCTTCTCCAGCTCCAACATCAGCCTCTCCCTCCTGCCCAGCAGCTCCTGCTCGCCCTTCTGCTTGGCCTTCTCCATCACCTGGTGGAGAAACACGCTGTTAGGGTTTCTGTCCTAACGCCTGCATGTCGGCTGGACATGGAAGGTAGGGTACGCAGGTATCACCTCATCGCTGAGCTCAAACACAGGATCAATATTGCGTGGCCAGAGCAGGACTGTAGAGTTCAACTCCAGATCCTCTGGATCAAAGATGTGGACGTCCAACAGGTAGTTCAGTCTGTGGAGGGTCTCCTGTGGGAGTGGAGTACAGATGGGGTTTGGCACAGTTTCGATAGTGACTCACTACTCACTCTTTAATTCCTTCAGGCAAACCGATTCACTCAGACTTTCCCATACAATGTATACACCGGTCAGGTGTAAACAGGAAATTCATGTGTAGGTAGCCGAGTTATAGAAAGAGATAGGCTTACTTACCATGATTTTGGCATTAAGCTCTTGGATTCCCTTTGTCTTAACGTGACCAATGTAAGCGATCATCTCCGTCATGTCCTCAGTGGTCTCTGGGACCTTCAGAGCTTTCTCTCTGATGGTCTCAAACTCCTGACAGATCCTTGGATGGGGCACAAAACAGAGGGATAGTGCTCAGTATGACACATTCAAAAAGCCAAGCACTTCGTAGAACAGCCAAGATGTAGAAGAAGAGGGAGGGAGGTGGATGCCGCTCACTGTAGACTGTGCTCGCGGTGCCTGGCGATCAGCTGCTCCAAGAGGACCTGAGCGAAGTTCTTGGCTTTCTTAGCCAGCCCCTGCTTGAGCTCCTCGCAGTCCAGACGGACCATGGCGAAGTGGGCGATCGACGGCAGGCTCACAATCTCTCTGGAGAGAGCACGGAATTCCTCCACTTGCTGAAAAAGATAATAAATAGAGATGAAGAAAATTACACAGAGAGATTACACCTCAAATATTAAAACATAAACGCAACTCCTCTATGTTACCTCGGTGTACTCATCAAAAGAATGGCCTTCCTCCATGAACTTCTCTACTCGGGCCTGTGCTGTGCCGTTGACCAGCCAGTCATAACTGTCAACTGCAGAGAGGCAGAGCGTCATGTTCACCTCAGTTACTTTAGCTTTATGTGCTTCGATTAAAAAAAAATGAAGCAGAAACCAACATGGCTCCTCACTCACACCAGGCAGGAAGCAGAAATCAACATGGCTCCTCACTCACACCAGACAAGAAGCAGAAATCAACATGGCTCCTCACTCACACCAGGCGGGAAGCAGAAATCAAAATGGCTCCTCACTCACACCAGGCAGGAAGCAGAAATCAACATGGCTCCTCACTCACACCAGACAGGAAGCAGAAATCAACATGGCTCCTCACTCACACCAGACAGGAAACAGAAACCAACATATCTCCTTACTCACACCAGACAGGTTTTTGCTTGATGTTCTGTTAGCCTCTTACCATAATTCTGGAAGTGTTTATCAGGCTCCTCCAAGTGTTTCCTCACAACGGTCCTCAGAGTGCTCTGAGCCCACACCAGGAGGTGGTCGGCCAGCTTGGCGTCCACAAAAGTGGTGCTGGCCTCAGCCAGCCACGACTGGACCGTTTGTACTTTCTGTGGATCAAAATCAAAGATAAGGCACTACATACAGTATTCATTAGTGGAAAAGATAACGGAGCAGTGAGAAAGTCCAAGGCATTTGCTCCTCCCCTGACCTGCATGGTGTTGGTGATTAGACAGAGAATTCCCAAAACAGCCTCCTCGAGATCCTGGAAGCTGGGATAGAATTCCATCTTCTCATCATCGAATGTCAAGTCCATCCGAAACAGGGGCAATCGATGGGTGTTGCGAGGATCGAATAAGCTGACAAACTCTTCAACACTTCTCTTAACCATGGATCTCAACTTGTAGGAAAAGGAAGAGCCAAAAACAAAATATCAAGGTCTGCAACAAATGGACAGAGGATAATACACATTGTCTATAACATTCAGTGGTATATCATCAGCCTAGCTAACAACACGCCACCATGTTACCTGATTGGAGATGAGCGTAGAGACACAGTTGTAGAATGCGTCCAGTTTTTCGGCCCTAATGCCCTGGAGCGTGTCTTTACTGGTCAGCAGGTGGATGACTTTGGGGAACCAGGTGTTCATGATCCTCTCCTCTATCCTTTCACACTCGACCGCCACTTTGTTCTTCAGGCTCTCACAGTCAACAGGCCCTGTGGACCTTCACGCCACATCGCATTTTTAAAGCACAAGACAACCCAGACAAAGTTTCCCCTCTTCAACTGACACAGTATAGAGCCATTGGTGCTTGACGCCGTGATTACCTGCGGTCAGAGAGATCCACTAAGAGAAGGTTAGAGAATGTCACATAGCAGATATCCAGGATGATCCTCATTACTGGACGAAGGACATGTAAATTTTCCTTCATCTCCTTGCGACTCCTAACAAAGCTGGCATGCCAAGGTCTGGAGAAATCGAGAGCCCTGCAAAGAGGTTTGAGGAATAGTTTTTTTTCCCCCAGCATACAGCTGTTGTTTACTACATTACTAGAATATGTTTTGTTCATGGATGTCCACATGCTTGTTGTGAACTGTTGAAACACTCACTTTGTAGAAGGGGTTCTTTGTATTTCCAAGACTGTGCCCTTCATTTGCGGTTTCTGGAGTACAGTATTCACTGAGGGGAACAAACACAGTACGGTGTCACACACACACACATACTGTATACACACACACACACACGTACACAAACACACACACACACATACACAAACCTGTGTGTTTGACCATCCCACTGAGGAAGTTGTCGCTGACCTCCCTGCAGAGTTCCTGCAGCAGCTCCTCCCTCCCGGGGCCCTTCCTGAGCTGGGGAGGGACGCGGTTCAGCATGGCGTCCAGCCACTGCTGCTGGATCGGCACGATGGGACTGCCCTCCACACACTGCTTCAGGAACATGTAGTTCAACTGCAAATAAAGACACAAATATGCCACTGTGAGGACAGTATAACAATGTTGCTTATGACAATATAGTTAACCTATTGACAGAGACAAAAAGAGAATTTTCAAAACCAAAAAAACAATGCTTACTCTACGTTTTCTATCCTCACTGCACATCTGTAAAATATAAAGAAACAAAACAGTGACAATTATTAGCAATAACAATTGGCTATAAGCCAAAACAGCTGGTATAGTACCTGTGAGAAGAAAAACAAATCTTACTGAAGCGGGAAACTCAGGCACAGGTGGCGGGGGTGCTGTAGGTCCCCTATCTTGATCATGTTTGTAGGCCTGCATTGCACTAGCAACCCTGCAAGGATCAGAGAGCATCACGATCATACCACAGTAGTACAAAAGGAGAGTTACACTCAGGTAGTAGCATACATAACCTAAAGGATCAAGTTGGAGACTTGCATTATCTTATGTAGCTGCTGTAGCTGCTGTTTGCTCCTCCTGTGACCCAGCAGCTTCCTCTGTGCTGTCATCCCGTCCTGCTCTGAACCTCTTGGCCCGCTGGCCCCCTCCTCCTGTACAGGTATGGTCGGGATGGGGGGCAGGACAGAGAACCTCTTCAAGCCATCTCCAATGTGGGTCTTAACCACCCCCGCGGAAGAAGTAGGCATCTCATGCACTGGAGCGGAGGAATCGTCACCTTTAGAGGTGTTAATAGGGAGTTCACTGATTTAGGGCAGACACAAATTAATTGAAATAAGGTGAAGGTACATTTTCTGAATGAATGTTGTGTTCCTGTGCGTAGCTAGCTACCGTTAGCTATTCTAACTTAGTTTAGCACCTATTAGCTGGCTAGGTTAGCTACAAAGTTACAGTAAGCACACTGGCTTGTATAGAGAGCTAATACATTGTCAGAAGAGCACAACAAATATCCTTACATCAATGTAAACAAAATGTACCTTCTATGTGTTGCCAAAAATGCGTCAGCTAACGTTAGTTAGCTAGGATAAAGTTACTTGACTTTACAGAGCAGAGGGCTTCGCAGGGGAGGTAAACAACTTCGTTGCTATAGAAACGGCGAGTGGCATTCATTAACTCATGCATTATTCAAGCAGCTGTATGCATGCTCACTCATTTCCATTTTCACATTCAGGTATTGGGTGACACCATGTCTGTATTGACTGTTTGTTAATATTATGTATTGATTTACATATGATTATGCAGATGAAAAGAGGTGGCGAGGACAGTCTCTCTCTCTCTCTCTCTCTCTCCCTCAAATTAAAATAAGCTTTATTGGCATGACAGATGGAAAACCTAGGAGTACAGACAATTATTAACATAGACAAATAATAAGAAATGTATATACAATAATATACAAATAGCCTATCAACAATACAATCTATAAAATAATATCATGGGGATCTGTGTGTGTGTGTGTATGTGTGCCACTTTACTTGACTGTGAGTAAAGCTAGTGGGAGATGTAGCATTATAAGGCGTAGTTCAGGCAAGCAATCAAGTGTAATCAAACTCTTTTTTTAACTGCACTGGCCATTTTATGCATTTATTGAATTAGTCGCCTATCAATCACCAGCCAGTCCACTTAATGGACAACAATAGGGGGTTTTGTACAAATCTGGCGACTCCGATGAGATTCCCATTTCGGCTCCTTGAAATATCGCGAGTAGTGCACATAATCTCGATTGCTACCGTTGAGGAATAACAGCATTTCAGGTACCTATTCATTCCAAAATAACGTATTTCATCTATCAAGACACACTTGACACACATAAGGAGTTTAACGTGGTACTAATCCCGTCAACCATATAAGATGTATGTGTTTGGTGCAAATACATTTGAGAGTAAATACTGCGTTGTTTTGGTCGACAAGACGAGTCGGGCTTCAATGTTGTTCTTTTCGATGTGGGCCTCAGCTCGGTACAGTGAGCTTCCGGTGGCTTGTACCAATAAGTGACCAGTGCGGGCAGATCGTAATGAACATTAGTAGAGAGATATATTCGTTGTTGCTTGCATTGTGTTCATCTATCATGTAAGGCTTAACGTTATTTACGTTAACGTTATTTTGATAAGGTGCTTGCACTTCAACGAGCTGACGAGTGTTTTAGCCATTAGACGCCTTCGTTTACTTGTAAACTGTTGCAGCTATAAATGTGACACAGGCGACATTGTTGTCACTACAGTATAATGTATTGAAATTGCTTAATTACTAATACTGATTCACCTTTTGCAGGACAATTCATTATGAGTTATGCTGAAAAGCCGGAAGATATAACGCGGGAAGAGTGGATGGAAAAGCTCAACAATGTCCACATTCAGAGAGCTGACATGAACAGGCTCATCATGAACTACCTGGTGACAGGTAGACTGTAGAATAACATATCATAGCATCTTAACTTAATTTCAATTTAGGAGAAACACTATTCCTACTAGTCTTTATTTTTTTATTTACAAAATATCTCAATGGTACTTTTTATTGCCCATGCCTAGTGTTCAGCCAGAATGCACAGGATAGTGAGGTCTATAACAGCTTGGTTGTTGTGTAATTCTCACAGAGGGTTTCAAGGAGGCAGCTGAGAAGTTCAGAGTGGAGTCTGGGATCGAGCCCAGCGTGGACCTGGACTCTCTGGACGAGAGGATCAAGATCAGAGAGATGATCCTGAAGGGACAGATCCAGGAGGCCATCGCCCTGATAAACAGCCTTCACCCGGAGCTGTTAGACACCAACCGCTACCTGTACTTCCATCTACAGGTAACAAACAGGGCCTCCTTTTTGTCATAAATGTATTATTAGTTTATGTCCATGAAAACCACCACTACTGCACTTGGAATAATGGTGCACTGACAATGCTGTCAGTGCACCATTCAAAAAAGAGTTATCTTATATATATTTATCTTAGGTTTATTTATTTTTTTACATATTACTTAGGGGTGACAAGATAATATAAATGGCTTTCAGCCCATCGTCAATATATTATTCTTTTTTTTACCTTTCCTAAATCTAACCTATCTGTTCTCTTAGACACTTACTTACTCAGTCCAATGTCCATCATGTTGGTGTTGCTTTAAGCATGTCTACTTCCTTCACTCATCGTCTTTTCTTTCCTCTTCCCCATGTGTTTCTCCTCCCCACTAATGTCCTTCTCTGACCTGTACCCTGTGTTTCTCCTCCCCACTAATGTTCTTCTCTGACCTGTCCCATTTCTCCTCCCCACTAATGTCCTTCTCTGACCTGTCCCCTGTGTTTCTCCTCCCCACTAATGTCCTTCTCTGACCTGTCCCGTTTCTCCTCCCCACTAATGTCCTTCTCTGACCTGTCCCCTGTGTTTCTCCTCCCCACTAATGTCCTCCTCTGACATGTCCCCTGTGTTTCTCCTCCCCACTAATGTCCATCTCTGACCTGTCCCCTGTGTTTCTCCTCCCCACTAATGTCCTTCTCTGACCTGTCCCGTGTTGTTCCGCCCGACTAATGTCCTTCTCCAACCTTTCCCGTGTTTCTCTGACCTGTCCCCTGTGTTTCTCTGACCTGTCCCCTGTGTTTCTCTGACCTGTCCCCTGTGCAGCAGCAGCACCTGATCGAGCTGATCCGTCTGAGGGAGACTGAGGCGGCGCTGGAGTTCGCCCAGTCCCAGCTGGCCGAACAGGGGGAGGAGAGCCGTGAGTGTCTGACTGAGATGGAGAGAACCCTGGCCCTGCTGGCCTTCGACAACCCAGAGGAGTCACCCTTTGGAGATCTGCTCAACATGATGCAAAGGCAGAAGGTGAGTTCAAAGTAAAACGGTATGCTGACTCACAAATAGGTAGAGCCAATATGTGAGTCTCTCTGCCAACATAGATTTGTGCTTGTTTAAATGATGATACTATTACATTATGCACTTATGCAGTGCTACATCTCCACTCTCTTAATTACTAAGTACTACCAGGATCCTTCCTCTTAAGCACCTATTGTATTTAGGCTATATTTTACTACTCTTGCACTTTGGCTTTAGCACTAGCTCTTAGTCACTTGTTTAGAAAGGAGATGCACTTGTGAGTTTTGGTGAGTAGAGTACACTAACTACATTAAATGCAATTATTGTAAGTCACTTTGGATAAAAGTGTTTGTTAATTGACTATGATGCAATGTCTTAAGGTGTGGAGTGAGGTGAACCAGGCCGTACTGGACTATGAGAACAGAGAGTCGACACCCAAACTGGCCAAACTCCTGAAGCTGCTCCTTTGGGCTCAGAATGAACTCGACCAAAAGAAAGTGAAGTACCCCAAAATGACAGACCTCAGCAAGGGAACCATCGAAGACCCAAAGTGAGGACACACCTGTGTGGTACAAAAAAAATGGACACACCCACTATTATCTTAATCTATTTATACCCCAGCAGAGACTGACTCATTCAGAACAACCTTTTCTTTTTTTAAGGGTTGCTTTTTGGGACTCTTTGATAATATAAGACTGTAAACTGAATGGTTGGTGTTTGTGTGAAAACTGAAATGACAACTTCCAAAATATATTGTTTTGTAATGAGGTACCATCACATAATTTGTTCATGCCTGTGATGTAAAGTTTTGTGGAGATTTCCTCTTTTTTTTCATATTTCAGTTACAGATTTTTTTCTGTCTGTTGGCAGGGAAAGTTGGCCTTGTTTGCTAATGGATGGTTTGATTAAAGCCTAAATTAGGCTTGAAGGACTTGAGCATTGACTTTGAACTGGTGTTGATGAGAGTTTGGACTTGAGGCTGAATAACTGGTTCCAAGTGCTCTGGATCTAACACAGATTCAAGTTTGTTTGTTTTTATGAACATGGAGATGCACATTTAGGCTTGTCGTGGATGTTGTAGTTAGAGTCAAAGCAGGGTGCTCTGAATGTCTATGACTGAGCTGGGACTTTCTCTTCATCCTCTCACCTACACAAGACAATAATGTGAATTCAGAAAAGTGTCTGTCCTGGTCACGTAAGCTGCTTTACAATGGGGAGATAAGAAACAAAATGTTCTTGTACACTTGAACTTGTTTGTTTTGCTTAGCTGATATTTTTTTGCAATAAAAACGGAATTTAGAAACAGGATTGATGTGTGGAGTTATAATGGCAACATTTACCAACCTTGTCCTGGGCTATAGGGGAAAATTAGATAAGTCAATTGCAGGGTCTTATGTAGACTAATGTTTGTACCTCATCTGACCAATATGTCAACTGAGCTGAGCCTTTGTCACGGGAGCCTCATCTCAAACTGCCGAAAAGGTACTGCGCAGCATCACTGCCCTGCCTGTGCGATAGTGACAACAACAGCAAAGAGAGGGACTATTATACATAGGCTACTCATCATGCATCTACCAAGGACAACGGGGAGCGGAGAGAGACCCCATGAATCCGCACTGTAGGTCGTTCTCCTTTCGCAGTGTAACCTCCCGCTGTGAACGGAACCTGAACATTACGGCACGATGGAGCGCCTTTTCATATTCTGGAGGAAGATGTAAAGCGAGCGATGTCACGGAATTGACTCCATTTCACGTTGTTTTTAAAACGACTGAGTCATGTCTTTACTTCCTGATTCGGGACACCCTACCGATGGCAAGAAGTACTGCAATGACTAGAACTGAGAACTGACACGTGGATTATCAACCATCCAGGCAGCATCGGTAAAAACAGATTTTCTCTTCGTGGCTAGTCTGTCCTCTCTTCATCCTTGCGCCTCTCCTCCTCATGACCCTGTAATGTCGATATGACTGTATTCGAAAGGAAATGAGACGCCTGCTTCAGCCCTATGCAAGATTTAGTTTTTGTCATCCTTTTTTCTCCAGTTTTGCTTCGTCCTCCCAGAAAGCGGTGAATTATAAACTTGCCCACAGAAAGCGACAGTAAACAGTTATCCCTCTCGTTGAATGGCAATTCTGCAAAAACATGGAAAGAACTCTAGTCCAGATCTGGTCTGCCACAAAGAAAACCACCCTCCTGATAAAACCGGAGTCCCTGGATGTCAGAAGAAGTGGTCTGAACAGAATACTAACTGGTCAAGGTAATTGCCTGATAACTTGAAGACCTGTTTCCGTGATTTAATAGTAGCCTACTATAAACAGGTATATAAAGATATCATGTCTGGAGCATGTTATTGGATCTATTAAAATTGTCAGGGATTCTCACTCTACAAGTTAGGGCAAGTTTCTGATTGCAACATTTTCTTCCGATTTTGGCATGTTTTGTGAAACTCGTTGATCTCGTTCATATCACACAAAGACGTTTGGCACTTGTTTGTAACTACATTACGAGATAGTAGGCCTACATTCAAATATGTTTTGCTGTTAATCGCTTTCTAGGCACATATCCTTATGCTGTCTTTGAATAGCCTACCCATTGACTTGTTAGATGGTTGTCAGCTGGTGGTCCCGAGATCCATAGGCAGCCATGGGGCACTTTAATCAGCTCAGAATTAACATGAATAGGCAAGCTTATACCTCGTTTGCGAAGGAATTTTAGTATTAATATATTGATGTCATATGTGACCTGGCTACGACGAATACAGGACTTATTACTTTGAAGTGAAGTGAACAGGACAATGTTGTCCTCTCCAAGTACCAAACTTGTCCAGCCGATCATTTGTCAGTGTTGAAGGCAGTAATAGATGTAGGCTAGGTTGACCACCATATCAGCTCAATATACGATCATTCATACACATTGGTGCACACACATGCACACTAATCTACTACAGACGACATACACACCACATAACATAACCTTTTACCCTGTACAGACCACTGGCACGGATATGGACGGTCGTACTACTGCTGGGGACCTGCCTGCTGTACTGTGCCCGCGTGGCCATGCCCATCTGTGCGGTCAGCATGGCAGAGCAGTTCGGCTGGACCAAGAGGGAGTCCGGCATGGTGCTGGGCAGCTTCTTCTGGGGCTACTGCTTCACCCAGGTCCTCGGGGGCTACGTCAGCGACAGGTACGGCTCACTTCCAGTCAATAATTAGCATCTGACGCTTCCAGTCAAATAAGGAAGGGTGGGGTGGTGCTCTGGTATTAGTTAAACACTGGGTTTGGGTGTGGATGGTTCAATGACGTATACAGACATGTTCTTTATACCGTCTGGACTGGCGCTAATGTTGATTTGAGAAACAGATAGAAGAGTAACTGAGTAATATGCAACCCCAGAGCATACTCAAGATATATATGGTTCACACATACTAAGACTACTACTGTCATGATGGAGTCTCGGATGTTTGAGCTGGCCGCAGTCCAGCTGCTCTGTGGTTCAGCTGGTGGAGGGTGTGGTCTTTTTGTAAACAGAAATGTCATTGTTGACATTGGTCAGCTTGCGTTTTCTTTAAATGTTTTGTGCAAATAGTGTAACAGGGATTACAGTGGCGTGTTCTGTGCGTCTGTTCTGTCAGGGTAGTTCAGGGTGTTGTGTTCTGTGCATCTGTTCTGTCAGGGTGGATGATGGTGTTGTGTTCTGTGCGTCTGTTCTGTCAGGGTGGATCATGGTATTGTGTTCTGTGCGTCTGTTCTGTCAGGGTGGGGGGAGAGAAGGTACTCCTGCTGTCGGCGGCGGCCTGGGGGGCTATGACAGCCTTCACCCCGGTGCTGGCACGCCTCTGCAACCGGCCCATCTTCTCCATGACGCTGGCGCGCTTCCTCATGGGGCTGCTGCAAGGTGAGACACCAGGGCCTGGGGTGCTGCCGCAACCTCCCGTCAGAACCAGGAAGAACTAACACGAGTCAGATATCTAACATTTTGAAGTCCAACTGTGTTTGACTTTTTAGAAATGTAAGCATACCTTACATAAACAGCTTACGTTGGGGTGTCTCGTGTGCAGCATATCATCTTTTGTGATGTTTTTCTAGAGTGGAGATGAGAACAGGTAGGTACTCGTTTGTTTGCTAGTGATTAAAGGGAAAAGGTTTATTTGTCACAGACAAGTGAACTCGATTTGGCTAAATTACTACAGAGTAGACCACTCTGAACACTCAAGAAATCTCAATAAAATGCTGCCACCCACAAGCACATTTCTCCCAATTTAACCCCTGGATGTCTGTATAGATGTTAGATAAGGACCCATCTGCTGGAGTTGGATGTGGTATTCAGAGCCGTTGGTGAATAACTTCAGGGGTCAAAGTTCAGTTTGTTTCTGTTACTAGTTGACCTTGGTTTCCACCAAGTCTCCCCCGGTTAGGGGTATTGGTGCCAGTTGTCCGTTTGTCCACACAGTACAGAACACAGAAACTCTTCAGTCAAAGCATGACAAATATTGCTGTTGACGTCTCTGGTAAACTGCAGGGGACCTTAACTTTCATGTCAGATACATGTATTTTCTGGGTCTCTGAAAATACTGGGACTTTCATTGTTGTTGTATTTTGGGTCAGGCCTTACTCTTCCTCCTACTGCACATTCTGCCTGGGGAATATAATAAATGACTAAGTCCAAACCTGTGCTGATGTGTAGGTGTGCACTACCCATCCCTGGCCAGCCTGTGTTCTCAGAAGGTGGTCGAGAGTGAGAGGGGCTTCCTCATGAGCACCGTGGGCAGCGGCTCCTACCTGGGGTGAGTCTGCCTCCCGCACACTTCCTGCTCTCAGACGCTCCTCCGCGCTGACCTGAGGCCAGTTATCCGTTTCCTCACCTCACAGGCCAGGGCAGGCTAAGCTGATCCAGCTCCAGTAATAGCTAGTGTGTTTTTACTGCGGAGAAAACAAGTGATCCATATGTCATTGGTGTCAGGGAGACTTCAAAACAGCGTTTTTTTTTTTTTTTTGACTGTTTGGAAAAAGCTTTGAAGTCGTGTGCATGTTTTTGTGTGATTGATCTGTGTTGTTCCCCCGCCCTCTCTAGAACTCTGGTGATTGGAGGGGCCGGCTCCCTCATGCTGGACCTGTACGGCTGGGAGAGCGTGTTCTATCTGTCCGGCCTGCTCTCCGTCCTGTGGGCGTACTGCATGTGGAAATACCTGCTCAAAGGGGAAGGTGTGTGGTATGAGAGAACGGGTGTTGTTGTTTTTTTGCGTTCAAATTCAGGAAACAAAAAAACTGCCCCACAGCTCTCGCAGTAAGCCGTTTGGTTTTGTATTGTTCTGTATTGTCCTAAGGAATTTCCTCTGAACACTGTGTGTGTGTGCGTGCGTGTGTGTCTGTCTGTGTGTGTGTGTTCCAGGGCCTATCATCACGCTGGAGTCTCTGGGTAGTGGGGGGACTCAGTCCAAACTGTCCAGGCGACACTGGCTGCGTCTCTTCAAACAACCTGCTGTCTGGTGAGATAAGAACCAAAGACAATGGGGACTCCACCGCACGCTCGCACATTCACTTTTGGTTTGGCTCGTATCCCTTTGGATCCGTGTGCCTCAGGATGTCTGTGTAGGGGAAGATGGCTGCCTGCCTGTGTGTGTGTGTATGCGTGCGTGTGCATGTGTGTGCGTGTGTGGACGTGATGGAGCAATTTTGGTTTGCCCAGAGTGAGCTTGGCTCAGGTGGGGGGCTTATACCCTAGAATTAGACGAAGCCCTTATCTGTGTGTACCTTAGAATGAAACAGCAGGGTAAATCTGTGGCCAGCGAGCTCAGCTTTGTGCAGATGCTATGCGTCACAGATAATGAGTCCATTCATATCTCCTGTGCTCTGCCTGCCAAGTCTCTTGTCTTATAGGCCAGATATTTATAGAAGCCAATGCCTGTGCAACTGATCTACCCTGTTTCCCTGACTATAATGAACGAAACCGTTTGTTAGGTTTCGTTTCCCCCTCACGGCTCAACCACAACTCAACTCAACTCAACCGTTAATCTGACGTCAGTCTTCAGGAGAGTGGGAGAGGAAAGGGGGCGGGCTAAACCAGGAAGAGACCTATGAGTGTTGTGGCGCACTCAAATCGACACGGTGTTGTAGCTTTGTGGAAGTGCCCTAGAGATCATGATGGCCACGTTGCGCTGCACAGCACGGAAGCAGTTATTACATTACAGTGACTTGCATTTTGGCCTCCAGTCAGCGGAATGGGATCAGATGTACAGCAGAATGAAAATGGACCTGCCACAGTGGGGCCACTGTCCAGTCCGCGAGCTCCGACACTGTCACACACGCACGGGGTCATAACTCGTTTAAAGGATTTTCTCTTTCCAGCGCCGTGATCGTCACTCACCTTTGCACCGCAAGCACTTTCTTCACCCTGTTGTCCTGGCTACCGACATTCTTCAAGGACACTTACCCCGAAGCCAAGGTAACTTTGTTCGGCCCTCTCCTCTTAGCCAAAAAGCTAGCTTCTGACACCAAGCACAGGTTCGAGGCTGGCGTGACTGAGATAACAGGCATGAGGATTGGATTACACCGTGAGATAAAGAAGCCGGAGGCTAGTCCTTAGCAACGCAGACATCCAAATGATGTCCAGGGGGGGTGCAGACTGGGAATATGAGTCATCACGGTGAGGGTTAGCAACAGAGCATGCTATTACTTTACCACTGGGAGGATCACATGGTTAACCAGTAACCGTCACTCTAAACACAGCTGCTGTAAAATACTAAAACACACAATCAATCACACACAATCACACAACCTATCTTTGCACTGTCCCTTCTCATCCCTGTGCCCTGCCCAATGTTATCTCTGTGCTATGCACCATCGCCCAAAGGCAAATTCCTAGCATGTCGAAAAACTACAACGGCAATGAAAAGAATTGTGATTCTGAAGGAAGGGCTTTGGCGTGACGGTCTCCGGCTTGTGTGTGTGTGTGTGTCGCTGTGTGTTCCCCCTCAGGGCTGGGTGTTCAACGTCATCCCCTGGCTGGTGGCCATCCCGTCATCCCTCCTCAGCGGCTGTCTGTCTGACAACCTCATCAGCCGAGGTCGGGCCACCCGGGCTTCTTAATCTCTGTCGACGTTTTGATATAGGGAAATATGTGGCTATCTGGAGGTTCCTTTGGGAGCTAGTCTGCTGTGCTTGCTAATTCTTTTTGTCTCTCTCTCTCTCTCTCTCTCTCTCTCTCTTTCTCGATCTCCCTGTAGGTTTTGATACTGCTGCCGTGAGGAAGCTGATGCAGGTACTGTCGCTTGTTCTAGTATGCATGGCATCCTGTGCGTCAGATGTAGTTGCAGCCTGACAGGGGCTACACCCTGAAAACCGTGATGTGATGAATGTCTTCTCATGCCGTGTGTGTCGTCTCCAACCCCCCCCCCCCCCCCCCCCCCCTCAGTTCTTCTCCATGGGCGTGTCCAGCGTGTTCACCCTCCTGCTGTGCAGCACCACCACCTTCCCCTGGGCTGTGGCCTTCGTCTCCGCCACCATGGGCCTCACCACCTTCAGCCACAGGTACTGATGCCCAGGCCAGCGTCCAGCCCTAATCCGTACCCCCATCACCCCCCCCCCCCCGCGCCCTCTACGCTCTTTTTCGTCCGCTACCACTTTGCACGGCTCCAGTTCGGTAGCACCGCAGGCGGTCCTTGTCTAAATGTAAACTGACTGAAGAGCCGCGTCTCTGTTCCAGCGGCGTGTCGGTGAACGTCCAGGATCTGGCTCCATCCTGCGCCGGCGCCCTGTTCGGTACGTCCTGCCCTCGTTCCCCCCCTAAGGTCTCCTCTCTCTGGAGCTACGTGACCCTCAGTGTCAACAAAACACAGTCTGCTTCCTCAGTCAAACCCTGCGATGAAGGAGAGAAGAAAGGGAGATGTGCGTTTTATTGACGGCCGGAGTATGGGACGGAGTCAGCTGACTTTCATCACCTTTCTTTTCATCTCCCCCTCGTTCAACTTCTGATTTTCAATTCTTTCTGTCTGAGTTTTTGTCGAAATATACAATCTGCTCTGTGCATTAAATTTGTACATCTCATTCCATTGCAGGGGTTATGAATACTTGCGGTGCTTTCTCGGGTGAGTGTTTCAGTTTGAGCGAAGTGAAGCGTTGAGGGAAAACGCGTGCGATTAATCTTTCACCAGCGGTTCAGGAATTGTTCAGCCCTTGCGAGAAAATTAATAAGATGAATAATTCATCTGAATTTTCTGAAGGCAAAAACTTTGGGCTGCGTGTCTCGCCTGTCAAGTCCAGCTTGATTCCAATGTGCCTCAATGTGTATTTTATCACGGAATGACTGCAGTTTGTGTCAGATGAATAATTGTGGGAATAGATAGAAATGGCAGTTACTGACCCTACAGGGGACCAAAAATCAACGTGTCTGTTCCAGTTGGTCATACAGCTCACAGCTGGGAGGATGGGCCTGAGCCATCGATGTAGTGTCATACCATACTGTTGTACCCTGACCATGTATGTCCTGACCATGTATGACCTGACCTGACGGGTATTGTGGGCGTGTCCCGTGCAGGGGTCCTACTGGTGTACTTCTCCGGCTACCTGATCGAGGCCACGGGTTCCTGGGCCTCGGTGTTCGCCCTCATCTCCGCCGTGAACCTGCTGGGCCTGAGCACCTTCCTGGCCTTCGCCGAAGCCCGCCGCGTCGACATCGATTCAGCCAAGGCCCGCTACCACAACATCCACATCTGACCGACGCCGGGGCCCAGAACCACCACGCCAGAACCAGAACCAGGACCTGGACTGCAGCAGGAGAACCAGTGAGAGGCCCCGGTTGGCCGTAAGCATCATAACCGCCCTATCAGAATACGAGGATCCAAAAGATGGCGCGCAGAATCCTGCTCTGGTGCAGTTAGAGCTGTGGAGTCGCAGCTTCTCTGGAATGTTACTGAACCGACTTTTCACTGTCACTGCGTCCGCCTGCAGTACGAGTCCTAGAGCCTTAGAGTAGAACACGAAAGCTATGCTTATATTTCTTACGACCAAAACCTGACCCACTGACCTGAGAGGTGAGTGTGTACCGATGGGAGAGTCGGTAGTACCTCCTTACCTTGTGTTGATCAACACAAGGCCGTTGTTATCTTTGAAGCGTAGCCAATCCCAGAATGTGCCTGGGCTGAGGGCGTGTGGGGCAGTCATGGAAATGCTGACCACAGCTCTCAGCTTAAGAGACGGTCTAGCGTGACCTCAGTGTCTTCACACCCAATTTGTGCGTGCGCTTGTGTTGGAGAGATCAGGGGAGTGACAGGTGTGTGTTAGTCTCGTCGCTGGGACAGACCAAGTTGGTGTGTGTGTGTGTGTGTGTAGGAAGATGGAGAAAGCTGGAGGATGTATTAAGTAGGTGAGTCCCCTAACCCCCCCCCACTCTTTCCCTTCCAGACATGACGGGTCTGTGACAGGCACCTAATTATCAAATGACTAATTACCTGGCGTCCCCTCTGATCTCCTGTACCATTCACCTGCCATAGCCCCCGTCTCCATGGTTACCAGCTTTTCATCTCGTCATTGTGCTTCAGTTGGTCTCGCTTCTCAACCTTCAGTGATTTGTGTTAAATTAAGACGACAACCAAAAGCTTTATTTCTTTTTGATATATTACTTTGACAATAGTTGCCTGAGATATCCGAGAACAAATACCTCACTTGATTCTTTTCTTATATTTATATGAATGGTGATTGTTAATTGAGTTGTACTAGTGTGTCATGCGTTAGAATCCCAGAGATGGATCAGGCCACATCTATTATGTGCTCCCCTAGTCTACTGTCCAAAGTAAACAATTCTCACAATTGTCTTGCACACCTGAATCACATATCAGTGACGGTGCGTAGGTGGAGTGGACACGTACCACAAGGAAACACAAGCACCTGCACACTGCCTTCACTTGCGCAATGAAATCTAATATTGCATCGTTTCGGTACATGGAGAAGGTCAAGTACTAAATGTGTATTAAATTTCATTAAATTTCATTCAAGACAGTGTGCGAGTGTTCCTGTTTCCTCACTGGAAAACCTTTCAGAAATGTTAACTATTACGGTATATCATGAAGACACAGGTGAATGGCGGGTATATGAGGGGAAAAAGACCCCTTTGTTTTGAGACGAATCCTGCTTATGGTTACTTCATTGTCTAGACAGGAAGTGATGTCATTAGGGTCCATTCGGGTCTGTATGTGTGGCATGAAGCCAGTGATGACAAGACGGGAGCGGTCCTGCCCGGTGCCGACTGGTCAGCCATCCACAGTTCTCTCCACACTCTTCTCCCCATGGAGGAAATCTCCATAGATCGCCCCTCATCTCCTTTCCCCTCCATCAACACTGATAGGCCTACTAGATTGACCGAAAGGTAGATCAGTGAACATGAGAAGGAAACGTTTTAGACTATTGAAATGCTCCCTAGGCTCCTAACCCCCTCTGTGATGTGTCCTGAGTGGACCAGCCAGGGCTGGCTGGACAGTGGAATCATTTACTGGACCGACAGGCTGGACACTGTGATCATGGACAGGATTGAGGTCATAAGCCTGATCGTCCACAGACAGCAGGGATGCTAGCTGCATGCTATGTTCCAACTCAATCCAAGTGTACATGTATTCCAATTGAAAGTATCCTAATTCTTTATTTATATTAGTTATTAATAAAACATACATTATTATTTAAATTACCCTTTTTTCATGTCACAGGATGCTTCATCAGTCGTACGTTACACAAAAAAAATAGGAAACCCTTTTCTTTTTTTTTCCCTCTAGTACATTTTCGGTGTGTTAGTTGGTAGTTGTGTCCATTGTAGAACTTGGCTTGGTGCTTGTAAAAGCTGCTCATTGCTGTAGTCAACTCGTTGGGTCCTTTTCCATTCCCCACCCAGAAGTCGTTCATGAGAAGGTTAGAGCAGCATTTCACGTTGGATAAAATGCTGTGTTTTAACCAGAGGAAGCGTAAAATATGTATTATGTGAATAACGGCAGCTGCGTTCTGGGAACCTTGTCCTCCCGTTACTGAATCCATGTAACACACAGACTCAAATATACTATAAGATGACCAATTAATCACCAAGTTGTTTGGTATGGCACACTATTAGCTAGAAAACTGCAAATTTGTATAATTAATGTGAACATGTAGCCTATTTACTCCACATACGGTATACAGGGCCCTTGCATATAAAGCTATTTTATACTTAATTTATGCTTTATTGCACAGTGTAATGGGCCTACAATAACAAGCTTTACAAACTATCCAGTCAGTCTTGGTGTTAATGAACTCATCAATTTACTGCACCTTTTAAAAAGCTCCGAAAAGACTGTTCTCCACATGTATGCTAACATGTCACCTGCCTTAGCTGCGTTGTTTGAAAAGGCCTTCGTTGCTTGTCTGATTTCCGTTCTACGCCCTGCTCTGTAATGTTGACCTGTATGAGGCGCAGCATCGTAGCTCTGCTCACCAACATGTTACTGTGTTGTAGGTTCCTGAAAGCTTTGATGATATTTTTTTGTATAAGATAATGTAAAATAATGTATAAACACATTTTCAAAAATGTTTAATGAGAAAATAAATGTGTTATATTGCTTTAAAGATGTATTTGTAAGCATATTTTATCTAATTTTGAATAAAATCTATTTTATCAATTGTATAGAGGTGTCTGGTCATTCTTTTCTTAGAGCCAGTGAGTGTTGCATGGTTAAGGTGTGTGCTTCCACTCTATGACCACAGGGGGGCAGTACAGTTTAAATAATGAGGGAGGAAAGGCCAAGTAGTTCAGAGGAATAAAGACATTTTTTGATTTGATGTGATAGAGACAGAACAAGCAGGGCCTATTCGAGTTCTTTATCATGAGATTCGTTGCTCAGTGGCATTGCATTTAGTAGTGTAATAATGACTGTACCCCAAAGTAAGTTTTCTGACATGTCAGTAATAAAGATGACCAAGCAAATATTACCCTGTAGGATGTAGGCTATTCAGCATAAAGAAGCAACCTGCACCTTGCATCCTAGTGGTTAGAAATAATGAAGTACGTTGCCTCTTGTTGACCCTGTGTGTGCGTGCGTGTGTGTGCATCAGCTGTGGAATGGACATGGAGCAGGTTTGTCCCATTCACACTTCCCAGCCCACTACGGGCCCGGCCCATCAGCCCAGGCCGGTGGGACGTACGGGGCGGCACCATATGGCAGGACGCTGTGTGCCACGTTGGCTAGCTGGCAGCGCCGACGCGCGAAGGGCCAGACGCCAGTCAGCCCAACCCGGCCCGCCTCGTGGGACCGAACGGCTTAGGTTACCATGGAGACAGGTGGCTTGTGGCCCTCGTTGTGACAATGGGGAAAAGGGGAGGGGTCGCGGACTGTGGCGTTTGAAACTACTGTCCAACAGAAGTCGACGAGAGGTCTGAATATGAACACACTGACAGTCAGTCCGTTCACAGCGCCTTTCACAGTGAAGGTAAACGTAAAAGGCACTTCAGAGACATGATCGCTATGAGTGTTTAATTAGCAGAGATGAACCAGAGAGAGAGAGGAGAGGAGACCCTTCCCCCATCTCGCAGGCTCCAGTAGAGGCCATACCAACGACTTACTACAGCAAGGCCCCGGCCATCAGAGACCCGAGATACATGTAAATGAAATAGCCCCATTAATTAGTAATTAACATCACGTTAATGACAATGTCACTGTGTCGCCATCTCATGCCATGTCCTTCCTCCGTGGAGCATGGCTCCCCTCTCCCTCCCTCACCCCCTGATCTGAATGCTAATTAACGTGGCACCAGGAAGGACCATCTTACAGGCGTAACTACCCACATAAAGACCCAGTTAAAGACACGGCCTTGTGTGTGTGCTCTGTGCAGGATTAATCACTCGCTGGTAAGGGATCAGAAGGCATTATAAGTCTGCAGGTCCTCCCAGGGTCATTGCGTTGAGGGGCCATCAACAAGGGTTTAGTGCTAATTGTGTTGTGCCTGTTATAGCCTGGTGTTGGTGAGATTCCATCAACATTACGTTCTAATTTTAGACATCAAATAGTAAGAAAAGATCGAATAGTAAGGAAAGATAAAGAAATGTTATGGGCAAAAGACATTCCCTCTATGTTGTCTCAGTGTACTGTAAATTATTGGCCTATTGATGTGTACGTGATAGCTTGGCTTTTTTCTGACCCTGGTTTTGGGGTGTGACAGCATTCCAGCTTCAGATACTCTGTAGTTTTGTGTTTAAATCAGCCTACTGCCAGTCTCAATTTGTCTAAATTGACCAGCGTTGATGGAAGTGTCGTCTGCGAGTCTCTCTGAGAGCTGATATGAAGCATAAAGTTTCAGACTCTGAACAAAGAGGTGTCCCTGAAACAAGTCAGGACTCTGGACTCTCTACCCCAACATCTAAACGCCCACCCCGGCTCTCTGGGATTCCTAATTGTCCCCTCCAAATGGTTCCCTGGTGCCCAAACTCTACTTGCTCTACCTTCTCCATTTATCTTTGTTTTTTACACACACACACACTCTCTCTCTCACACACACACACACACACACACACACACACACACCCGCCAGACATGTTGATTTTTCTGTCAATTAAACTCTGTCAGCTGTTTGCCTCCTGCTAGACATATGGCCTCTGTTAAATATAAAGAGCAAACGGTGCAGGCATCGAGAGGGGCAGCATTTTAATGGAACCCTCCGGGACAGGACCCACACCTGCGCATTAATAACATGAAATCACCGTCCGACCAGCGGCCAGACGAGGACAGCGCGATTTGTGTGTGTAGGTGTGTGTGCGTGCGTCCCTCAGTTACCTCAGTTACCCCATTTCCCTTTCCTTGCTCCGGGAGAGGCTCTCTCTCTCCATCAGAGAGACTCTTTCACCCACCTGTCTGTTAGCAGAGCGGACACACAGTTATTCATGCACATCGTGGCGCTATCCATCTAGTCAATTGAATGATATACTCTGCCCACTGGGTATGCAGTCAATAACAATGCAGAGCCAAATGCCTTCGCTTCAGTATCTGCTGATTTGAACCCACAAGTGTATCCCGCCGATGGAGTGTCTCTTCAGAGCCAGGGGCCAAACAGGACACCACCTCAGGTAGTCCTCAGGGACTCGTTATGGGTATTTAATCTATGGCTAGTTCTTCTATCTACAGTATTTCTCTATGGTCTTGTCTGAGACAGAATACAACCCCCCCCCTCCTAACCTCTCTCTCACACACTCCCCTGCAGCTAGAGAGGGTGGGAGAGAGAGAGGAGAGAGAATGAGAGAGTTGGAGGGGAGAGAGAGAGTGTTCTCATTTTGCCAGATGAATGGTCACAGAGTTGTGCTTGGTCAGTGACAGAGAGAGAGCTCCATCTGAACAAATATAATTTTAGTAAACAATATGGTATGCCATCATCGAGTCGTCATTCTGCTCAGCTTTGAGATGGTAAATGGTAAATGTAAAAATAACAGATTTATTAATAACTGTCTTGATTAACAAACATTATTTTATATATACATTATTTGTATATAATGTATATTTCCAATCTTGCCTCATGTCAAAAGACATTGAGCAGCCTTACTCATTATAAGTGGATGATGGTTTAGTAAAGTCAAATAAATAGCATTATTTGGAAATGTACCACTAGAAGTGACCTACACAGGGTTTTCATATCACATGTCCCTAGTGCAGATGAGATGAACGAATATTCACCACAGCAACATGGATACAGTATGACACCCTCACTGAGGGTTCTGGGTAAACACAAGATAAAACACACCCTCTCAGGGCTCCGTTTGCCCATTGTTTTCTCAGTCAGATAAACAGCATTGTGTGTGTGTGCGTGTGACGCACATGGGGAGGTTAAATACCCCCACTCGTCCTCCACCTCTCCAGCCCTCCCTGGCATCACATAGCTAACATCTCCAACACCACCAGATCACCCCCCCCCCTCTCTCTCTGCTAAAGTTTGGCTGTCAATCAGCAGTGGCCTCAGGCAACAGGCGCTGATGAAAAGGCCCTTGAGACAAGGAGACCCAGATTAGATTTCAATAAGGACATTGAATATTCATATCAGGGGAAACATCTAAAGGTAGATGCTTTTTGATCTCAGTGCACAAATATCACTGGTGTGCATTCCCAGGTCCTGGCGCTGCGCTTCCCAGGTCTGGCCCCAATCCCGGCCCCAGCCCCGGCCCCAGCCCTATTTTCGTCTTCATCCTCGGCCCCAGCTCCAGCCTCCTCCCCGGCCCCCTCTCTCCTCCAGGGGATGCGGTGGAATAATGATGTACGGAGCTACAAAGGAAAGAAAGACCTATAATGAATGTTTATACTGAAGGGACTCAATAGAAAGGGCACCCGCACTAAGTATTCAGTAATTAGTATTTAGCAGAAGTTGATTGCTACACACACACACACACACACAAACGCAGGGCAGAGCCACTGAGACACAATCATTTTTAGTCATAAAGTGTTTTGATGTGGGTTGAGGGAACCTCTCCTGACTATCTTTATTTATTTTATTTTTTTAAATGAATGCCATGTTGTTCATTCTCAGGGAATTACAGATGAATACATGAAAATGGTTCCTTCCCAGCAGTACTTCCTACTCTGGCTCATTAGGCTTCTATAAAGAATGAATAGATCACTAATAAACTAATATGGCTGGAATACTGTCTCTATTACCTTACTGTTTTGTGATGTTAGTATTACCCCTGATCTCTGTAGCTGCCTGTTAAATGTACAGTATATATATTCTTTCTCACTCAAATGGATGAACCTGTCATGAAATGAAATGTGATTGGGGCATCATACAAAATCACTTGAACGCAAAAAGACCAACGAACCTTTCAGTGATGCGTGTATAGAATGTTTTTTTCTTTATCATATATGCCTACAGCACAGATCCCACTTCCCCTAAAGACACTGCCAGCTCAGAGCATGCAGAGTGATGGGATGGGGGGTGGAGTGTGTGTGTGTGTGTGTGTGTGTGGGGGGGGGGGGGTACTGCCTGAGGCACTCTCCCCACAGAGTCCACCCTGCTCGGGCGCACGCTGTGAAGAGAGTCCCTTAAAGAGGCAAGGGGTTGGGAGCACCATCTCCTGATGCACAGAGTCAGAGCACAGCTAATAGCACAGATCAACTTCTATCAGCTAGCTACAACGTGGCAGGGATGGAGGTGAAAAGCAACTGGGACAACTTGATAGAGAAGAAAGAGAGACAAGCCGACTGGAAACCAGGCTTGTTTCTTTGAGAATTGACCACATTAATACCTCTAAAGCCACTGTATTCCTTTAACTGCCCTAGCGCCCTGTCTCTGTCTGTTACTATTTATGTCTGTCTGTCTGTTCCTGTCTTTGACTGTCTGTCTCTCATTTTTAGAATATTATGGGATTCCCGTCAGCTGATGCGAAATATCAGCTATACTCTTCTGTCTGTCTGTCTGTCTGTCTGTCTCTCTCTCTCTCTCTCTCTCGCTCTCTCTCTCTCTTCTCTCTCTCTCTCCAGGAGGATGATGGTCAATCCATTGCCAAGCAATCTGGTCTGTCATGTTCACACTTGCCTTCGGCCCCAGATTGGTGTTGTGGTCCATTTTTTTCCAGGCTGTAAGGATGAACCACAGGCTGGTTCAGGTGGGACCAGCAGAGAGAGGAACAGGCTGGTTCAGGTGGGACCAGCAGAGAGAGGAACAGGCTGGTCCAGGTGGGACCAGCAGAGGGAGGAACAGGCTGGTTCAGGTGGGACCAGCAGAGAGAGGAACAGGCTGGTTCAGGTGGGACCAGCAGAGAGAGGAACAGGCTGGTTCAGGTGGGACCAGCAGAGAGAGGAACAGGCTGGTTCAGGTGGGACCAGCAGAGAGTGGAACAGGCTGGTTCAGGTGGGACCAGCAGAGAGAGGAACAGGCTGGTCCAGGTGGGACCAGCAGAGAGAGGAACAGGCTGGTCCAGGTGGGACCAGCAGAGAGAGGAACAGGCTGGTCCAGGTGGGACCAGCAGAGGGAGGAACAGGCTGGTTCAGGTGGGTCCAGCAGAGAGAGGAACAGGCTGGTCCAGGTGGGACCAGCAGAGAGAGGAACAGGCTGGTTCAGGTGGGACCAGCAGAGAGAGGAACGCTGAGGGAGACTCTCCAAAGAGAACAGCTGATTGTAGAGGTGTGTCAGTTGCAGAAGAATACGTATGGATTGAGATCCAGGTGTGTGTGTGTGTGTGTGTGTGTGTGTGTGTGCGTATGCAGGGTTGTGCGTGTGTGTGTGCCGGGTTGTGTGTGTGTGTGTGTGTGTGCGCGTGTGTGTGGGCAGGGCTGTGTGTGTGTGTTTATGTGCATGGTTGTGTGTGTGTGTGTTTATGTGCGTGGTGACCAACTGTCGTTTTGCACATATCACATCCGTCATACGCTCCTGTAGATTCATGCTCTACAACACCAGGAGTGTAAGAGCCTTAATGCAGACTTTAGATACTTGGTTCACTAGCAGGCAATAATTTAAGTTCATTTAAACAACAATGTTTAATTAATTATTACAACAATGTTTGCATGGTTAATTGATCAGATTAGATTTAGAATAGCAAAATAATATTTACAGTATTTACAGATTGATTGAAGTTCATATTTACAGTAATGCACTATGCTTCTGAGATCATTTGTGTTATGTTTGTAATTACCAGTAATAGGTTATAATTTTGGATCTAGTAATGAATATTATTTTGGATGTTATCTAGTAATAGCGCACTCTGATTTCCCTTTGTATAGGCCTACTCTCGCGGGAAAATGTGAGGAGTTTATGGTTTTAGTCAGGCCTGGTCAGTTAGTTAGTTTAGTTTAGTCAGTTTTTAGACCTCTCTCTCTCAATCTTTTTCTCTTTCGATGGAATAGGTATTGTAATTTGACATTTATGGAAGGATATTGTATGAATCATTTTTCTTTAACTAAACAGTTCGAATTTTGACCGAGTTGTCCTGTGGATTTTTTGATTTCGATGACGAAAGGGAATATATTACAGGAGCGTCAAGCTAAGGCTTCAGTCACCGCACATGGGAACCTACAAGGAAGATTCACCCTTTCCTCACTGATGAAACGGAGCAGGTGCTCACCCAGGCCCTGGTCTTCTCCCGCCTGGACTACTGCAACTCCCTCCTTGCTGGGGCCCCAGCGTCAGCCATTAAACCCCTGGAACTTGTCCAGAAAGCTGCTGCTCGCCTGGTGTTCAACCACCCCAAGTTCTCCCACACAACTTCCCTCCTCTGTTCCCTACACTGGCTCCCTGTAGCGGCTCGCATCCAGTTTAAAACTCTGACGCTAGCCTACAGGGCAATGAAAGGAACAGCTCCCTCCTACCTCCAGTCCATGGTCAAACCCTACACCCCCTCCCGACCGGTTTGTCTGCTACCTCGGGGCAACTGGTTGCCCCGTCACTCCGAGGCCCCTGCGGTCGATCGACACGGTCACGGCTCTTCTCTGTCCTGGCCCCGCAGTGGTGGAACGAACTGCCCACTGATGTCAGGACAGCAGAGTCGCTGCCCATCTTTTGTCGCAGGCTCAAAACTCATCTCTTCAAGAAGTACTACAACAATCCTCCCTCCTAAGCACTTATTGTATTTTATTGTATTGTATTGTATTTTAGATTGCTATTCTTGCACTTTGCCTTCAGCACTAGATTATGCTCTTAGTCACTTGTTTTAGAGAGAAGATGCACTTGTGAGTTCTGGCAAGTAGTAGAACATTGGCTTTTCCTTCGTTAAATGCAATTATTGTTAGTCGCTTTGGATAAAAGCGTCTGCTAAATGACTGTAATGTAATGTGGTTGTGTATGTGTGTATGTTTATGTGCGTGGTTGTGTATGGGTGTGTGTGTGTGTGTGTGCGTGCATGGTTCTGGTTGTGTGTGTGTTTATGTGCGTGGTTGTGTGTGTGTGTGTGTGTGTGTGTACTATGCTGCTATGATGTCATACAGTACGCGTCCAGCCAGAAGCCTGCAGCCAGAGAACCAGCTGTGGAGCCGACATGTAGCTAACATCTGCCATCACCTACACTGCTCCTTCCTACACACACACACACAACCATGCACATAAACACGCACACACAACCAGAAACATGCACGCGCGCACACACACACACACAACCACACACGCGCGCACACACACAACCACAAACATGCACGCGCGCGCGCACACTCACACGCACGCACGCACACACACACACACACACAACCAAATAGGCACACACATACACACACACACACACAACTACGCATGCACACACACATACACACACAACCACATACGAGCACGCACACTCACGCACACACACACACAACCACGCACATAAGCACACACACAAACAACCACAACCATGCACAGGCACACACACACACAACCTACACATGCACACACACACAACCACACACACGTGCACACACACACACACACATGCACACACACACGCACCACACAGGCAATGTGTCATATAAGTCATTAAAAAATGTAGATAAAACCAGACTGTGTATACTAAGAGTGTGCCTGAATACAAATATGTTATTCGGAAAGGCAAAGATCATGGCATGGAAACAGATATTTTTTCTATCCAAAGTTACTCATTATTATTCGTAAGGAAAAAAACATGCGCATCATCCGCATATTGTTATGCTGGTGAGTGAATCACAGGAGACGCCACGCTAATCCAATAAGAGTCCACTGGCAATGACTACAGCTTGGCGATAAGACGACACATTTTCACTCACCCATTGGGAGATGAAGTTGAAAGGTCAAGCAGCAAGTTTCTTAATTCAGCTAATGTTAGCTGGTAAGTTTTAAGACAGCATTGCACATTTTGCAACGCACTTCATTCATGTCCAAACTCTGTTTTGCTTGCTCCATGTTGTCTTCTGACTCTGAGAGCGAACGTTGCTATTCATATGACAGCTGGCCTCTGAAATGGTAGCACCTCTACTGTTGGATTTGAGAGTTGTTTTCCGCCGCATCCCAGTTGAGTTAATCTGATATCAGACAGAACTGTCAACTCAATACATTCATCCATTGAGAACTTAAATTTAGAATCAGCAAACTTTTAGTGGGTGGATTTGAACATCTGGGCCCAGGCTACAGTTGATGGGGCTATGCATGTAAATTCAAAAATTGACCGTTTAATAAGTTTAATGGGCTAGAATTATTATCTGGTTATCAGTTCGGTTAACATCCCTACAGGACTCCAGGATCAATATTGAGAGAGGGGAGACGAGAGAGAGAGAGATGAGAGAGACAAGATAGAGAGAGACGAGGGAGAGAGACAGAACGATAGACAGGTGAGAACTCATCATCTCTCATCTCTGGAGTCACAGTTAGAATGTGTAGTTATGAATCACAGTTTGTATTTCCAATGCAAAACAGAATGTTTTATTTATAGGTTTATTTATAGGGTTCAGACCGTTCATAAAACCTGTTCAGTTAAAAATAAAATATATGAGAGAGAGAGAGAGAGAGAGAGATGAAAAGTAAAGTATGAGGATGTAGAAATGTATTTCAGAACTAATTATATGGCAACATTAAATCAATTTGATGCTTTGAATGCTCAAAAATGCATTGCAATGAATATTAAGTTAGAAAATACGATATTATAAACCATGCCCACGTCCGCTTTCTATCCAAATACAGATACGAATACAGATACAGAAAATGATGTCCCGGTGCATCCCTAGTGTGTACAATACTGCGTTTTTTTAATAGTATGGAATACTCCAGTCAGTTTCACTTAATGAAAATCAATAGTATTTCTGAAGGTTGTGTGCTCAGTTCAGTTTCATGTAGGTCAATGACTACATGCAAAATCGCCACAAGCTACTGAACTCCATCCTGGAAACCTGATGAACGCCTCCAGAGATGTAGCACCCCCCCCCCCACATACTGTATATACACACCCACACCCACACACACATGCATACATACACACACCTACACACACATATAGTATATATACACACATATGCACACGCATACACACATACATACTGTACACACGCATACACACGCACATGCATACACACACATTATATACATATATATGCACACGCACATGCAGACACATGCACATACATGCATACGCATGCACGCACGCGCACACACACACACACACACACACACACACACACACGTGCGTAGTGAAAGCTGCCATGTGTCTCCAGGTGTCTGGCTGAGCTGTAGGACCCTTCAGACGTCTCAACGGCACAAATCAATCGCCAGAACAAGAAGACTGTGGCTGCAGGCGGCACATGTGTTCTAGTGAGATGTATGTGTGTGTGTGTGTGCTTGTGTGTGTATGTGCGTGCGTGCGTGTTTTACTGGTGCAATGCATTCTTAACCAAGTGTGTACAATGATGTGATAGTTATTTTAGACTTGTCTAGTCCAAAGATTTACCAAGATACGTTCAAAAGGTTGAGTCTGGTTTATTGAATGAAATCAAATACTTGCGCAAGGACTTCCTGAACAACGCAAACAAAGGTGGTTTGTCAGAGAAGTGAAGTCAGTCACTTCTGGCTGTGGCTTATGTACAGTCCAAACAAAAGTACAGAGTTTCCAGGATGTGATTGGCTACTGCATTGTACATGAATGGCAGGCGTGGCCAAGAGTAAAAACATGTGACATGAGAAAACAAAGAAAACAGAGGTCTGAATCAGGACGAGGAAGACCAAGGTGGGGCCCCTCCGACCTAAACAAAGAGATGAGGAAGAGCTATGCAGAGTGTGCTCACAATTACAAAAGAGGGAGAGCTGAGGTGTTTTACATGACTGAAACTGGGGTTTTGCAGGGGACTTGGGGGGAGGTGATAAATTACAAAGACAAAGGCTTAAGGTGGGTTTAAGGTGTTTGGATGTAAATTCCTGGACAATCCCTCATTTGTGCCTGAACAGGCACACAAAAATAAAATCCAAACACAGTGTAAACAGTCAGCTATGCTATACATGTGGAAAGGAAATAATCTCTCCACTAGGTGGAAACTTTAATTATTTCCTCTCAACGTGCAAAATCACACACCAAAACCCCTTGCTTCAGAGATTTGACAGGAAACAAGATAAAAAAATTGACATGATTATATACTATTTATAGTCTAAGAGTGGACAACCATTCACCAAAAAACAAACTTGATTTAACAAGGCAAAAAAAAGATAAAATGGTTACCAGTGTAAGAGGGGCAAAAAACCTCTTGGTCAATTTAGAGGAAAAACCCAAACTTATTTATCAACTCATGTTTCAACCATTGCAACTCTTGTAAACAAATATGATATTTTCCAGATTATTTTAAAGTTCATTCACTCTTGTGAATAATTGCATGTGATGTCCTATGGAACATAGATTCCATGTGTGCGTCGCTGAATGTTTAATGTAGGTTCCAGTGTGTGCGATCAGAGGTGCAGTCCGATTGCTCATCAGAGGAGAATGTCATCTGGGGAATGCAAGGCGTCTTCTCTTCTAGATCGCAACTTCGATGTCACGTTGCTTGAAATCAGTTATGTTCAATGTTAGTGTGTGCAGGTGTGTGTGGTGCATCTTGTGAGGAGGTGACCAGCAAGGTCATTTTTCCTCCGATTCCTCGTCAGAGGAGAGGACAGTGTGATGGCCCATGGTTTTGGCCTCTGAGCCCTCTGGTTCAGCTGCATTCTGATCTCCTGGTGTTTGCGATCCCCTGGTGGACCGTCCTCTGCTACTTTTGACAGCTATTCCACACAGGCCAGAATGCCATGGTCCTGATTGTTCCATCTTTGACGGGTAGGTTCACCCCGCTACATCTCTTTGACGGGTAGGTTCACCCCGCTACATCTCTTTGACGGGTAGGTTCACCCCGCTACATCTCTTCTCTTCCATGTTTTCTGGCCTGTTCTCAGGCTGCTCATCTGCTCCTTGGTTTGGGACGCAACGGCGTCGAAGTTCTCTCAGCTACTCTGGCGGCCGTCTGCGTGGGGACGGCCCCAGGTCGCGGATCAGGACCCAACCCCCAGGAGAGATGTGATGCAGGAACCCCTCCTTAGCCTCAGGAAATGGCGGTCCTCACTCTGTTGGAGACATCTGTTAACATCTTCCGCCACCCCTGTTTTTGAAACATGATCTGGCCCGTGGGCTAGTTTGAAAGCATAATGAAAACATGAACGAGGTAGTACAGGTTTGTCATTAGGCCCTAGATACAGGTTAGTTTGGTGGTGGAAATGTGCACTTAGTCCTTCATTTCTTTTTCTCCGCAGGTGGAGCAGATGCTTGTAGGTCAGAAATGTAGGCTCTTGAACTGAACCCGGTCCATCCCTGTACTGCTCCACGTAGGGTCGGCCCGGGTCGTGCTGCTGGAGGGCTCACCTCGGCGCTCCCGCCTCCAGCACAGGCTGATGAAGTGCTCCGTCTGTGGATCCACAGATGAGAGAGACAAACAGAGACAAAACAGAGCAAAAGAGAGTCCTCTGGTCTGGTCTCCCTGTTCCCTTCTTTGGTCAGGAACGGTTATTCAACAGTCTGTAGGAGATACTCAGAAACATGGTTAAGCGCAAGCTCCTGCTTTGGGGAAAAAATGTTGTTATTCTGTCAGGAAAACTTAAACAGGGTGACTGTTCAAGTGTCATTTAGAGCCAGTCTGCAGTAGCCTACAGTGACATCAGGGGCAGTGTTAGAATGACTTCAACACGCTTAGTCCCCAGTCATGATCAAGGCAATTGGATTTGGCTCTAGCAGTTCTCTTGCGATTTTATGAAAATAAAATACGCTATATTCTCGTCTCAACAAAACAACACCCCCTAAGGGTGAAAGCAAAAATTCCCTGAAGTCAGGATAAAAATAGAGATGGGTCAAAGAAAATGACACTAAAATGAACTGGCTTCATTTACAATTAACTAATCAAAATACTCCATCAAAGCTTCATTTGTATAGCTAAAATTTGTATATCTAAAACCTCCCTCTTCTGCATTTGAGGACAGAGTATTTGGGCACTGCTCCTGTTTCATACTTATCTGTCGCTCACAGTGAGTAGGTGACATGGCGTTGGTCTGCATCTCACGAACCCCAGATCGCCCATCTGTAGGGAAACAGGCCAGTAACCTCCGGTGTCCTGTGCCCGTCTCCTGGTTCGGCATTCACCCATCACTCCCGGAACGACAGTTGTCTGTAAAAAACCACTCAGAAAAAACACTCAGGCCCGATGAATGTGCCTCAAACTATAAACATGAGATATTTAACATAACCATTTAAAAAATATAATTGGGTTATGAGATGCTGCATTCAGATTAAGACACTAGCAACCCTTATCTATTCCCCCCACTATTATGCACAACCCCTTATGTCTTAAGCTACATATCAGAAAGAGAGACAAAACAAACAACAGTTAAAACAGACCAACAGCAGGTTCCAATGTCCCCAGGAAGGCATGATCCCATGATCCAGGCTCCTCAAAGACCTGCCGCCCAGGGTCCATAGCACCTGAAAATTAAGACTCAAAACACAGACTGGGTTCAATAGCAGAGGAGAAGGCCTAATGCCAGCTCCTCAAAAAACACATTATCATTATATGAATGAAAAATTCATACAGTAGAAATGCATAAAACGAACAGCTTATGGCCATTCATTGACTATTGAAACAAAACTCCTGAATCAAACACCTATTCAAAACCCTGTCAGACTTTTGAGTTCGCTCTACATCTATTTTATCCTGTTTATTTACCCTTAAAAATTTAAAACTCTCTATCTTGGCTAGTTTAAAATCACTTTTATGGGTTGTTCAAGGGAAGTCCAGCAGGTGGCGCTCGACCCCAAAATCGGAGGCTCTTCCCTTTCATTTAGCTTGCGGTAACTGTGACACTGTTCAATCCAGTGACCATATTGACCACAATGAAAACATGCCTCATCTTTCCCACTCTGTCTGTACCTGTGAACATGCTTAGACCTACTGCTACGTTGCCTATTCTCCCTTTGTCGCCGTCCCCGTTTTTGTTTCAGACCTGCACCTTTATTTTGAATGTCTAATTGTCTCAATTGAGCAGCCTGAAGTCTAGCGGCACCATCCTTGACTTTTTTCAAATTCCGTTGTTCAATGTAATGTCGGAGGCGTTCGGAATACCGGAAATGATCAACAACTTCCCCGAGAGAAGTTGATTCCCAGGTGTGGCATATCATCCTCACTTGGTCAGACAAAGAGGAGAGAGAGTTATTCATTAACTGTTGTTTCAAAATCTTTTTATAATCGGCGTTCGCTTTGTCCATGCCACTGTGTGACGCGAAGACTGATTCCAGTCTTTCCCAAAATTTCTCGAACTGCTCATCGGAATTTTGTTTACAATACGTGATACGGTCCCAATCCATCTTTTTAGGGAATCGAGTTTTGATTCTGTTCAACAGCGCAGTGTTTTGTGCAGTAAAATCGACATGAGAAAAAGGCAACGTTATATCAAACGGGTCTTTTACTTCGATCCATTTTAACCCAAGTACTTGTCGCATGATCATGGCGATTTCCTCGGCGTGAGGCTCATACATTCGAACTAAACTGTTAAAAAGATTCTCGAACTCGTTCATGTCTTTGGTTGGATCGGGCAAGGTTTTAGCAACATCACGGAGTTCGTCTGAACGCCACGGTCTGTACACCCTGATTTCAGGGTTCCAGGCCGCGTGGCCCTCTTCATCATCTGTTTGAGACGGTCGGGGATTAGGGTTCGGGCATCGTACCATTGGGGCTAGGAGTTGCGGTTCCTCCAGACTATTACTAGCTATTTGTAGTTGTTCCAACTTTAACTTAGCCTCAGATATGGCTCCAGCCAATTCTTTCTTCCTGTCCTGTTTTTGCTCGGCCGAATACCTCGTAGAAAGGGGCGCGCTTAACTCGTATTGTAGAGGGGAGAGAGAAGGGGCGTGGCTAAATGCGGGAGCAGCAACAGCCTGGTTGGGTGTGAGCACGGAGCATCGAGTCGAGGGGGGGGGGAAATCTAATTTTAAATCAGAGTTATTCTGCTGGGGAAATGGCGGAGAGACTGTTTGCTGAACCTCATTATCTTTCCTTCCTGACCTAAGAACCCGCTCTCGTGCTACTCTCTCCCAAATCTTAAAAACAGACCAGTCTACAGAATTAACAGGCTTTTCCCTTAACCTAATCATCTCAACCACCTCTAGCTGAGCCCGAATCTTAGCTAAAAATGTAACACTAAAATGCAGATGTGGATGTAAGAAATCGAAAATGCTTTAGCACATAACGAAATTCTGCCAACAAACGCTCGCAGAATAATGCTTCAGCGCAACAATCTTCTCAGGCTAGCAGTAGAATCCTGTGACCTCCTCTAGCCCTATGTTATTAGCCGGGGTTACATTGACACCTAGTGGTGATCCCAAAATGTTGCATGTATGACCCGGAAGTTGTCTTTGGCAGCGCGGGGAAATTTAAAGAAACAAATCCCAAATAATCACGACGCAGCCTAAAAAACCCCAAAACAGCAATGAAAGGAACCCTTGTGGTTAACTCACGGCGGGAAAGAATACAATTTCGAAAGAAACACACATTAAGACATTAAATTCGCTTAGTACTCACTCAGTCAGGAATCTCTTTGTTCTCCCTCTGGCTCAAGGCGGATCACCGGGAGTTGTTTTCCGGCGTCTCCTAGGCAACCAGTTAACTAGCCTACTGGGAATCTAGCAGAATTTTAACAGTCTAAAAAGGGTACAAAACAATACTTTACCTGGATCCATGGCGCGCATAACAAACAATTATCAAGAGCCGAGGCTCAAACAGTGAACACATAAGACGAACAAGACGAAAACAAAGGCCCACGTTTACAAACAAAGCATGCTCGGCTACACTAGCAACTTTGGTCCAGGCTAAACCTGACGTCTAGATCCTACCAAAATTACTGTACAGCCACTTGGTCAGAGGTAACGCTCGTTATGTTTACCAAGTCACCCGGGAACAAAGGGGAAAACGTTTCTCCAAGAAACGCGGATTGCAAAAACGCTCAATCACTCCCGTAGCTACCATCTCGTTGGTAATCGTTCTTCAACGAACATCAACAATCACTTCGAAGCTAGTCGGCAATCGTGCTAACACGAACATCAACAACGGGGCTTAAGCTAGTTGGTATCGTTCTTGAAACGAAACATCAACAATGAGGCTTAAGCTAGTTGGTATCGTTCTGGAAACGAAACATCAACCATGCTCGCCCTACCCTCGGTAGGACTAAATACCCACGCTGGGGTTCCTGTTTTCACCAATCCAGACCAACACAACTGAACCAAATCAAGGCAAATACAACTCAGAACCACAAGAGGGTTCGTTTAAACGTACCTGTGCGCTTCAAGAATCCAGTGGAAGAACTGAGGAAATAATCTCACCTTGCGCTCTGGCGCAAGAGAGAAAATTGATTTTCCAACGCCCACTATGGACCGACACGTCTGCCGATCAGTCCTTTCCACTGGAATCCCGAAGCAAACGCAGGCAGTGCTCCCATTCCCGTTCGCCAAACTGTGATAGTTATTTTAGACTTGTCTAGTCCAAAGATTTACCAAGATACGTTCAAAAGGTTGAGTCTGGTTTATTGAATGAAATCAAATACTTGCGCAAGGACTTCCTGAACAACGCAAACAAAGGTGGTTTGTCAGAGAAGTGAAGTCAGTCACTTCTGGCTGTGGCTTATGTACAGTCCAAACAAAAGTACAGAGTTTCCAGGATGTGATTGGCTACTGCATTGTACATGAATGGCAGGCGTGGCCAAGAGTAAAAACATGTGACATGAGAAAACAAAGAAAACAGAGGTCTGAATCAGGACGAGGAAGACCAAGGTGGGGCCCCTCCGACCTAAACAAAGAGATGAGGAAGAGCTATGCAGAGTGTGCTCACAATTACAAAAGAGGGAGAGCTGAGGTGTTTTACATGACTGAAACTGGGGTTTTGCAGGGGACTTGGGGGGAGGTGATAAATTACAAAGACAAAGGCTTAAGGTGGGTTTAAGGTGTTTGGATGTAAATTCCTGGACAATGACCACTGGCACCTTCCGTGGTTCATCTCTGGAAGACAGGGAGCCCAGCTATAGGCTGATTAGATACTAGTATTGTAATACTCGACCTAGGTCCATCTCCAGAATATTTCAACCCAACAGTATTCACCAAAGCCCCACCCTTCATCTACCCCACACACACTCCCTTACCAGCACACACACACACACACACACACATACACACACACACACACACACACACTATTTTTTGGGTCCAGTCGGGCGGCCAGATGTCCAAGTTGACACAGCGCTTAAGGCGTTTGACTGGATGAAACGGAACGCTGGCTGTGGGTAAAGAGAGATTAAAACAGAGCCTGAGGCTCTCGTGTTATATTGAAAACATCCTGGGCTGCTTTGTATGGAGATTTGCATACATCGGGGCCTGCACAGGGGCTAGCCCATCTGCTGGAGTGCATTGTCGCCCAAACAACAAAGTGTGTTTAAATATTTCACGTCTCCATCTATCAGGACACAGAGAGACACAAAGATGATGTGGGGATAGAGAGAGAGAGAGAGAGAGAGAGAGAGAGAGAGAGAGAGAGAGAGAGAGAGAGAGGCAAGGCCAGGACGAGAGAGAGTGAATTGGCACTGCTTTGAATTTGAACTGACTCCCAAATCTGCCTCAGTCCCTCAGTCAATAACACAATCACCGGCCAGCTTTCCGCACAACGAGGAGAATCTAAATATCGTAGTGGAGAACGCCTTTTGCTTTAAAAAGTGGATGTGAAGGACCAAAATAAGGATATTCACAATTGATTGTAAATGCATCCCTGTTTGGCTTGCACTGCAAAGCAAATTGTTCCATATGAGCCTATAGACCAAGCCTCCTGCTCAGCCTGTCTGGCTCCCATCAGGAAGCCTCTAGGCTTAGGGATCACTCATTATTTGTCTGAGGATCTGGGGAAGTATCATCACTGAAAACTGCACTAGAGTTTAAAGCGGCAGTAATTAAGATTTTTGTGAGATTTTAAACATCTTAATATTGCTATGATAAATCAATTATAAGCAATTATTAAGCAATTATAAGCAATTATAATTCATATTATAATTTGCCGTGGGGTCAACACCAGAGCATAAAAAAAAAAGCTTGGAGGCGTGGCCACACCTGGTTCAAAACTAGTTCAAACACTGGGCATTCTTCTACGGCCTTATGGGTACCCAAACCCACAAACCATGACATTGAAGCGGCGTTGCCAGATGTACAATAATTATTGTATTTGTATTGTCATTTTGCCCTCTGTATGATGTACAATCAATAATGGCAAAAATCCCATAATGTACAATAATTTGATCATTTCGTTGCCAGTAATCAACGTCAACAGAGCTGAAGTTTACAGTAGTGCGGTCGGCGAAATAGTTCTGGTTCAAATAGAACTGTTTCAATTAGGGCTGCACGATTATGACAATACATAATATGCGATTATTTGCTTCAAAATGGTAATTGCGATTAATAATTGCGATTAATATTTAATATATAATATTAATATATATTCAGTCGAGATCACTTTAGTCAAAATTGACCCGTTTATTAGCATGCAATAATATATACAGCATATTCATTTTTTACGCAAATGAATTTTGGCGGTGTGATCTGTTCGGGGGGCCTCCTGCCTTCCACGCATGTGGAAAGCGGCAAGCTAGATGTTCCCCCCCTCTGGGCCGCTTGGCCCAGAGTGCCGGGCCGGAAGAGGGAATGGCATCTAGCCCCCTGCCTCTATGACGATCAGAGTGGGCCGCGATCAGGAAGACGCTCAGAGGTAACTGGTAAGACCAACTGGTAAGAGCGCCACAGGAGGACTGCTGTACATTATAGTCCCTGGCCTCCACGGGCCAGCGCTTCGTGGAGTCCGAAGGAGATACAGCCTAGTGTCTCTGCCTCCATGGTGACCGGAGGGACCGCTGGATGGCCCTTCGGAGATGTTTCGGCTGCAGGTACTCTTGTGACACTTGTCTTGACCTACTGCTATCTGTCTTCTCAGTGAAATTGCTGTGCACAGCGCACTCAGCGGGAACACATGTGATTGGTCAGACAGCATAAGCGCCTGTGATTCGTCCGTGTAGTGCTAGCACACTCAATTCAAAGCAAAATTATTAATCACATTAATTGCAGCCTTTTGCAATTAGTTAATCGTGGAGGTCATAATCGCGATTTCGATTAATTCACGATTAATTGTGCAGCCCTAGTTTCAATATTCAGTTTGCAAATTGCTTACAGTACATTTCACAGGTCAGCATTCTGAGGCCAAATAAGATTAAACCATGAGCTTCCCGTCTCGGAAAAGGCTACACATTTTCGTTTTTTCCTGTTCCCTGTCCACTTCCATTGTAAAGAAATTTGAGTCGGATGAAAATGTCAATCTAGCTCAATACTTGAGCAATCAGTGAAATGATGGTCTCTATGTTTCAGGTTCATGTTACCGCAAATAGATCTAAATGTCAAAAATAGCACATATTGCTGCACTTTTGGGCAGCATCAAATTGCTACCCCATCACCATGCACACCTTCTGAATACAGCCAGACAGCGACTCAGATGTGGAGCTTGACCTTTAAGGTAAATCCAGTTATTTCATTAGTCTAGCTGATGTCCAAAACTGTTTTCATGCAGATTATGAAGAGGCTTCCAGTCGTGGCTACAGTAGATGTAGTCATAATCTGACATATGAGAGAAACAAAGTATGAGCTCATGAAGCTAAGAAAAGTGGTTTGTCTCAATAAATAGCCTACATGTTTTTTGAAATTACACATTCACGCCTATTTCTCTTGGTTAGGACTCGCGCATGATAATTTTCCTCAAAATATGTTAATTTTAAGCGTCTGGTACCATACTTCAACATTTCCCATCTGGCAACACTGCATTGAAGCAGCCTGAATTTCCTCTTAGTACCTCGTAGCAGGCTGATAGCGCAGAAGTTACATAGAGTTTGGAGAACATTTCTGATAACAGTCCTGAGAGTCTACGCACGAATCTACCACAGATTCATCTTTCACGTCCGCATCTTTACATTTGAATTGAACAGCCCCCGCATAATTTCTGTGCACAACATTAGCCTCGCGTCACGCTCTCCTCGGGGGAGAGCCTGGTTTCTATTTACTCCGATTCCGGTGTAGAGCCCACCTACTATACCCTTGGTTCTGGTCTCTATAGCCCGCCTACTAGACCCTTGGTTCCGGTCTCTAGAGCCCGCCTACTACACCCTTGGTTCCGGTCTCTAGAGCCCGCCTACTACACCCTTGGTTCCGGTCACTAGAGCCCGCCTACTACACCCTTGGTTCTGGTTTCTAGAGCCCGCCTACTACACCCTTGGTTCTGGTCTCTAGAGCCCACCTACTAAACCGTTGGTTCTGGTCTCTAGAGCCCGCCTACTAAACCGTTGGTTCCGGTCTCTAAAGCCCTCCTACTAAACTGTTGGTTCTGGTCTCTAAAGCCCTCCTACTAAACTGTTGGTTCCGGTCTCTAGAGCCCGTCTACTAAACCATTGGTTCTGGTCAGGGTTACACTTACCAGTGTCTTACCCGTGTCTTACCAGTGTCTTACCCGTGTCTTACCCGTGTCTTACCTGGTACTTACCTGGTACTTACTGGTACTTACAGGTAGGTACGGGTTACTTACAGTACAGTGCGTAGGGGATGTATTATGGAGTGCACGGGAGCGGCAGGTTTTTGTACTTACAGGTAAGTACGGGATACTTACCAGTACTTACCCTGGCACTTACCAGTACTAAGGGGATTAATAAAGCAAAAACCCAACTTAACATGTCACATTGTTATCTACTATGGTAACAAAGTAGGACTATATGTCCCATTGTGATTTGCTTATTAATCACAACTTAATAGTATAACTGAGGGTTAAACAATAACAATAGCTACCGTAAGTAGTTCCGCTTCCTGAATCCCCTCTGCGGATTGATCTACACATCTACAACGGTCCCATCAATACAAGTCAATAGATTTCACAAAATGATCAATAAAACCCTACAGGATTCATACTTTGCGGCAAATTTGATGTCAGAACACCAACGGACACCAATTACCCCCTCGGTGAGCTTCTTGTCTTTGAAATCGAGAGTTTAACATGTTTTTGAATGATTTTTCAAGGTGCCCACCCACATCCATTGTATGACCTTAACGGTGGTAGAGCAATTATCAACTTTCTCAAAAGTGCTAGTTTTGTCAACTTTTTGATCTGAACCATTGTATATGATCATAAGTAACCTTAAAACAGGGCTAAACATGATTTTTCCCTTTACTACTCCTTTAAGTTAAATTATCATTGCCACAACTTCCAGAGGTGGAATTGAACACATTGCCTATAGGCTACGATAGACAATAATAGGGCTGGACTGGGACAAAATAATCGGCACTGGTATTTTTGGCCCAGACCGGCCCACCACAATCGGTAGGACACCACCCACCAGTACAAAATCCTTGCTGTCCCTTTAAATATGTAATACCACCGTACTATTTCCCCAAACCACTACAAAGATGAGTAAGCTCTGTGGACAAGTATACCAGTGCAAATGGATGAGTGTACTCACTCACTCTTGACTCCCTGGTGGTCAGACGTGGCCGTGGAGTACACAATCTCCATACTCAAGTAACAGTTACAGTAGAAGTACAAGAAATGGTCAAAGAAAAAGCTCTGATAGAAGTCAAAGTATAATTTGAAATTAAATTATTATCTAAAGGCTAACTGCAGTGACTATACTTTTGGTCAGAGTTTAGTTCCAACTTAAAATGAACTCTGGTCAAATCAGCCATCATGTTTATTGGGCATATAAATTACCCCATGAATAGGCTACATAGTGCAATATAGAGCCCGACCGATATCAGATTTTTGGGTCCGATACCGATATTGATTTAGGAGAGTCTTAGCTGACCGATACTGATATTTTGGACCGATATATAAAAAAATACTGCTACATTTTCAAATCAAGCTGAAAAACTTTTTTTAAAATAAAAATTTCTAATTATCACAACATTCAGTGTCAATATATAACAAGAACATTTCTGTTTGAATGAACAAAAACAAAAAATGCACAAATGAACATGCTATTTTAGCAATCTAACATGGACCAGGACCTGTACCACTGGCGCCATGGTTAGCCTCTCCAGTCTCTAGTACTGCCACTCAAGCAGTGGCAGATTATAAAATAGGAAACAAAGCTTCTCAGCATTTTGACCTAGGAGAGATGTTTTTAGTTAGTTTTTGTTAACTATAATAACCTTGGGGGTGGTGAGGGGGAGAGAAGGAGAGAGAGTAAGAAAGAGAGATCAGCAAAATCATCCCCTTCGACCCCTCTGCCCACCACTGGTTCTAGTCAGCAGCCAGGAGGCTACAGCTCCAATGTGTTCCAACAGCCGCCTTAATGTTCCATACACCGAGAGGGTACGCTAAAGAGAGACAAGCCTTAATGTTCCATACACCGAGAGGGTGCCTTAAAGAGAGACAAGCCTTAATGTTCCATACACCGAGAGGGTGCGTTAAAGAGAGACAAGCCTTAATGTTCCATACACCGAGAGGGTGCGTTAAAGAGAGACAAGCCTTAATGTTCCATACACCGAGAGGGTGCGTTAAAGAGAGACAAGCCTTAATGTTCCATACACCGAGAGGGTGCGTTAAAGAGAGACAAGCCTTAATGTTCCATACACCGAGAGGGTGCGTTAAAGAGAGACAAGCCTTAATGTTCCATACACTGAGAGGGTGCGTTAAAGAGAGACAAGCCTTAATGTTCCATACACTGAGAGGGTGCGTTAAAGAGAGACAAGCCTTAATGTTCCATACACCGAGAGGGTGCGTTAAAGCAGAGCCAAGCCTTAATGATCCATACACCGAGAGGGTGCGTTAAAGAGAGACAAGCCGTAATGTTCCATACACCGAGAGGGTGCGTTAAAGAGAGACAAGCCTTAAAGGACAATGCTAGTTTTTGACAACCTGGACCTTATTTACAACATATTATAAGACGTTTGACTCACCGAGATCACTTTGGTGTAGTTTGGAGGCATGTAGAAGAAATTTAAAATCCAGCGTGAGCCAGTATATCCATGTAATGGCGGTGGTGGGGGCACCGAGAATGCAGTTTCCAAAAATCTATTTCCTGCCGCGAAACGGTTGTTTTCATCAATCTGTCTTTATGAATCGCTAGTTGTGCATTCATAGAGCGTAGGCCTGTTGTGGTTGTTCACATGCCTCTGTAATATGATCTTTCGAAACGTCTTTCGAAACTAAATAGCTTTCTCACTTGCTCCAGCACGCATGCGCACAGCGCGCAATCGTTGCTACAGCACGCTGTGCGCATGCGTGCTGGAGCAAGTGAGGAAGCTATTTCGTGTCTAAAGATGTTTCTAAAGATCAATTTACAGAGGCATGTGAAAAACCACAACAGGCCTACGCTCTATGTAAGCACAACTAGCGATTCATGAAGACAGATTGATGAAAACAACCGTTTCGCAGCAGAAAATAGATTTTTAGAAACTGCATCGGGATGTAATTGGGATGTAATCTATTTTGTAGATGATCTCTGTTGTATATTGAAATAATATACAACAAAACAACTACTCGTCCTCTCTCTGTATATGAATGTTATCCTATCACCACCACAGATATACTCAAAACATATCTTCATTATTTTCGCTATTATTGCCATCTAGGTGTCACATAGACTAGCCAAGAGCCTGGCTATGCATCGTAATGTCTGATCAGCTGTTTTGTGCAAACTACTTAGAGGCCACTAGCCTCCTAAAGCAGGTCACTAGCTATAGATAAAAATGTCCAATATTTGATATGACATCAATGAGCTAGCTAGCTCATCAGCAATCAATAACCTGTATTTATCCAGGCAAGTAGTTAATTAGAACTTCTTATTTATAACAGCCTGGCAGGAGGCAAGATAACAGACTGGCAGGAGGCAAGATAGGCTACCTCCTGCATGTGGGAGAAAAATAGTTCCATTCTTAAACCAGTCATAAACGTATCATTTCCAATTAATTTGAGTATTCGCTTCCCGCACATGTCCCACTGTTATTGACATTATAGCTGCCCAATCAGATTCAACAAGTAGTAAATCCCTTTCCGGTTGACACATTTCTAATGTGATTTCTGGTTATTGTCGTTGTGTTTTTGGGAGTTGCAATCGTGGTTTCCAATTTGCGATTGTGTTTTCTCTCTTGCTGTTGTGTATTCTGTCTTGCATTTGTGTTTCCGACTTGCAGTTGTGTTTTCTGACTTGCTGTTATGTTTTTTAACTTTGTTTTTGTGTTTGAACTTTGCGGTTGTGTTTTTTGAACCTGCCGTTGTGTTCCGGATTTGCCGTTGTGATTTGAACGCGTCGGCCACCGTAGGTTAGAGCGCAGGAGAGTTCTTAAGTGCAGCGCACAGTTTTGCAGTGCCCTCATTTAGGCCACTGTAGTTTTCTTGTATGTTTTTTTATTACATAAAATGCCACTGCTCAAGAGCCCTTTTGGCACCTAGAAACCTCCTGTCAGGGCAGGAGGTTTCACTCGCGCGGGCAGTCTTTCCGTCGCAGGATTTCTTTTCCGCTTTAACCCATGAGGAGTATAGTATAACGGAGAACAAGCCCCATTGACCGTCAGTGGGACACATTCATCTCTATCGTGGCCGGTTAAATCAATACCCATAACTCGTGGTCTGGGGGGCGGTAGGCGAACAATTCAAACTGGTGGTTGTACAAGCCCTTTCAGGCATCATTCCTACTCGGCTCATATCGAGCTAAATTCGTCCAGACTTAAGTAAGACGCGAGCCTCTAAGCACAGCTTGCTATGTTTGTCTTGACTGACACGTTTTGTAGCCCTCCGCTTACGTTACAAGCTAACTAATACCATTATCTCAGATTAAAAGAACAAAACGCGTGATGCATTCAGTCACCATTTTATTTCGGCTGGTTATTTATTTGAGAATACAGCGATGTCCTCTGCAAATGTAGCAAACGTTAGATCCATTTTCCCCTCATAAAATCTTGCGGTAAGCAAAACTTTCACCTGCCACTTCATAATAAGCTTGCTAGCCACTTCAAATAGTTAACCAAATGTTACATAGCTCGCTTGATAATGAGGATTGATAAGCAATGTGGTCGTAAACTTTCACAGGTCCATTGCTAAGTATTCATAAATGTTCAAACTGTGTAGTAAGTTAGTGCACATAATACAAACCTTCATTCATTACCGAAGGCACTGTCGGTAATGCAGGGCAGGCACGTCGTGTCTTGACTCTTTGCTGTGGATATGGGAGGCACAAGTGCTGCAGTTCACTTGCTCCCTCTACTGGATAATTGTAGAAATATCCGTTTTTATTTTATTTTACAGCATTTAAGTGGAAAATACAGGCGGAAATAATGGTTTTTAAATAGGGACATATCGGCTGCATAACGGCCGATACCGATGTCGTTAAAAAGGTCTAAAAACAGCCGATATATCGGCTCTTCCGATATATCGGTCGGGCTCTAGTTGAATGTATAAGTGGACAAAATCAACAGACAGCTATTGAGAGATATGAAAGCAGCAAGGTCTCTCTCTCCCTCTCTCTTTCTCCCTAGGCTACCAGAGCCCATTAAGTAAGCCTAGGGTACAACAGATACCCAATACATTTTGACACTTTTATTAAACTATTCCAACAAATAAAAAAGAAAATATCAGAGGTTTCTGTCAGTCTCCTCCTATTGGCCAGTCTGCACCTCCTCAGTCCCCTCCATGCTGCCCCAGTTTGCCTGGAGGACTGCCCCTAATGAATTCCTCGCAGAAGGCAGAACATTGCTGCTCCTAGGAACGTAACTCCCACAGCAAGGAATATTTTAGCCGAGGTCTTAGCTGAGAGGTCCCAGAACCCGCCGGTCTTCTTCTGTGCGCCGCTTGTCGGTGTTTCGATCATGGGGATGACCAGGGCTACTCTAGTCTTCTGGTGGGCGTTGGTGTTCTTTGTTGCAAAGGTCTTAGCTAACAGGTCCCAGACCCAGAACATGCTGGTCTCCATCTGCTGGGCGTCGGGCGTCTCTGTCCCCGTTTGAAGACCAGCGAAGCGGGCGTCGTCATAGTCCAGTAAGTGGCAGTCGTGGGTGATGAAGACGCGGTCTGCTCTAGTGGGCGGAGAGGCAGCCCACTGGTCAGGCACAGTGAGAGACATCAGGGTGTCTCTGAAGGCCTTGATGCCCGAAGGATCGATCTTGATCGCAGCCACCAAGAGAGCAACTCCAATGAGAAGCTTTAAATGCGGAAAAGCCATCAGGAAAGTCTGAAACGTTCACAGGAAATTAATGGTGAATGCACTCCAGGAAGAGAAGGAATGTGTGATGAATCTTTAGAATGTATGTATTTATATCTTTGTTATGGCTATGATTGTTCTATGATGTCATAGAAGAAAGCTGTGGAATCATCATTGAATGATCATCAGCATTAATTGTGTGTGTGCTTGCATGCGTGCATTTGTGGGGGGGGGGGGGGGGGGGGCAGGCCTCCGAGCCAGTCTGCGCGCTGGCCTGTGCGCATGCGTGCTGGAGCAAGTGGGGAAAGGCGTGTAAAGATCATATTACAGAGGCTAAAGACCCCGTATTTGAAAACCGAAACAATGCCTCGCGTTGAGGAATCTCAACTGTCGATTCATCCAATCTGATTGATGAAAACAACCGTTTAGCGGCCTAAAATAGATTTTGAGAAACTGCATTCTCGTTGCCCCTGTAGTGTATTTTTATACGGTATTACATCAATGCATTTGTGTTGCTCTCATGTAGTAATCATTTACCAAGAATAATGAATAAACTCCATTTTAGATAGAACTTTGTAATTACAAGCAACTTCATTGCAGTAGGAACTTGGTTAACTTAATTAGTTTATCATGTAGATGACAAACAATTGTCCTGTCCTGAGGCAACATTCCTTTGCCCCTGAGGAACAATAGAGATGGCACCTCTGAAGAAGTCAGGAAGTCTACAGGTGATCAAAGCAGGACCGGAAAAACCCCAAGACTGCCCCCATGTCCGGAGGGGGGGCAGAGCCCAGTGACACCTATTGACCAATAACAGGACTAGTTGTAAATGTACCTCCCTCGTATGCAAAATTGTTTTGTGCTCATAGGCCTGAAGCCAAGTATATCAACTCGGGTGCCACCTTGTTGAGATTCAGTACCGCCGAGATTTGACCTGAATGGCGTGCTCAATAAATTTGGTTTAAACTGCATTATTCTCCAGAAGATTCTTTCCAAGTCAAGACAAAAAGAAACGACACCCCGATCACCGTCATTACATGGATATACTGGCTCGCGCTGGATTTTAAATTTCTTCTACAGGCCTCTGAACTACACCAAAGTGATCTCGGTGAGTCAAACTTCTTATAATATGTCGTAAATAAGGTCCAGGGGCCTCATTTCTAAACATTGCGTAGAATCCACGTAACTAAGTTAGCTTAGCTAAGTGATTACTAAAATATACGCACAAAAAATCTCCGATTTATAAAACGCTGCGTATCACAACCCATGTTCACTCAGGCACGCCTACGCCAGCTGCCCTTTATAAATCACAATCAACACTTAACTTGGCGCACGTGAACGCGCGTTCTGATCACACCCCAATTAACGCCCACAATTGCCTATAAATGGTCAGTGATACGCCTATACATATGCAACGACAATGGAGCCGAGTGCAAAAGGCAGAAAGAGAAAGATACATTTTACCGATGCGAGGTGGAGGTATTGGTCAACGAGGTAGAGACGCCGCAAAAGTATCTTTTCGGAACGATGATTTCACATGTGCACGACTGATAAGAGCACCTGTTAGGCCTGAGTGGTCTGTTAGATAATGAATTATCTATCATGCAGGCTATATTGGCATTCGTTTAGTGCGGTAGGCCTTATTAGGTGGCTGCTTATATCCAAACTGATAATCATTATAAGCCTATAGTGTTGTTGCATGGGTAATGGGGTTTGGATCTATATTGCACGTAATCTAATGCTTCACAGGGTGGCCCATGAATAAAATGCCTAACTTATCAACGTATAAACGGGTCAATTTACAATGACATCCATAACAATGCAAACATGTAGGCCTATAGTGACTACTTAAGGCAAGTATCCCCAATTTAACTATACGACAGATCTGAGGGTTCTTTGCAGCATCCAATTTGTGTATTTTCCGGGATATCATGCATTTCACATACTTTCTCAAAACATTCTGTAGGCATATAGAAGCTGCGTGTTCTAATGGATGTTGCGGGATAGCCAAGCACATATTAGAACATCTGTGCCAAGTCCCGGCATATCCAAGGCCCCGTGCGTCATGGCCTACTATAATCCAGCTATATCAGTGCCTGTATCGAGGTCTTGTAAATATATGGGGTCCATGGATGAGTTTCATGTGATTCTATAAAGGGTAATTATTGCTACACACATGACGATTCGGCAAATTAATAATCTATCTTGCTCCCTTGTGTTCTTACAACTTGGAGACGCATCACCATGCGCTGTTTTGCGCACAGCTAATTCTACCAAAGCGGTGAGCAATGTGAGCATTGGGATGACATGCGTTTTTAGGCCCACATTCCTCGTATGCCTGCTACATGACAATCATAAGACAATATGAGGATATATGATGATGTACAATATAGCCTAATGTAGCCTACAGTTGCCTCAAGTAGGACATTTCCATTCACCGCTCAACATCATTGTAATTGCGGCTTGCCTCAGTGGTCATTCGGGTTTACATAAAAGCCTAATAAAATATAGGCTATAAATACAACATAAATACATTAACAAATGAATAGGTGGATAATTAAACATACGAATAATTAACTAAATAAATGATTAACTGAATAAATATACTTCAACGCCGAATGCAACATTTGTTTGGTGCGGTATAGGCCTTATAGTTGTAGACCATCGACATACGGAATCATTACTATGATAAGCCTATAGGCTCGTGTCGTGTTGTGTTATCAACGTAATATGTGGCTTTTATTCATAGGCTACTGCCCGTGATGCTTCTCGGGATAGCCTATAAATGAATAGGCCTACAACATAACATTATATTATGACACAAATGGGTCAATTCACAGACACATCCAAAGCAATGCCGACATTATTTCGTGATTAGGCTACGGTGGCGATTGATTCCGTTTAAACTGTGTGACACATTGGAGGGTTTCTTGCAGCGACCGATGTATTTATTATTCAATATGTCATGTGTTTCGCAGACTTTCCCGAGTTTCATCTCTCTGCCATCGGAGTCGCGTTTTCCCCTTTCTCCAGAAACGTGCTTATCGTAGTTAAAGGAGGGTCGAAGTGTGCGTAGAGTTACGCACACCTTCCGCCAACTTATCGCTCAACTCGTTTTTTATAAATACCTTAAGTTGCGTAGAAAGTTGCTCAGCATGGGTTACGCACGCTTTTGTACTTATGCAACGTTTATAAATGAGGCCCCAGGTTGTCAAAAACGAGCATTGCCCTTTAAGCCCACCCCATCATCCGGCTCGAGCCTGTAGAGCCCGCCTCCAACATCCGCTTGCTTTATTTTTCCTTAACCGGTAGTTCTCCTCGCATCTTCTTTTACAATTTTCGTCAGTGTTATGCCTGGTGATGCCATCGCGAATGTTATTTACTCGAAACTTCACCATGTGCAGCCTACAGTAAAAACATTACAACAACTGTTCGTATTCCGGTCCAGACTGGATGATTATGCGATGCGTCATCGCGCTTCCGCTCTAGACCGGCGAAACAACACCGAACAGAAAGGCCCCAGACTAGAATTTTATTCAATTGCACTGCCAACACAGACGCAGTCATCCATGATCGAAGGGGATAAGTAAATGAGGATTAGACTGCTAGACTATGGATAGCCTAGACAATTGCCGGTTTGAGAACCTTTAATGTCTAGCTGCATACCCAGGACTGGAATGATGAACTGATAGTCCTAATAAGACACTGCAAGGACAAGCGATGACACAATTTCTAATGTAGGCCTACCTATGCAAATAAACATTCTATTTTATTCTAATGGACCTGCGCAGGTGTCATCTCCGGATAGATAGGCTAAAAGTCCACGTTGTGAGTTTCTTTCTTGCGTCTTGCGCTTGCATCTCGCATCTTTTTCTGTTTTTGTCGATGTGATAGGCCTAGGTAGTGATGCCATTACATTAACTTTGCCGGTACATTATGTAAATAAGTATTAGCTTTAGCAGCCTTTGTGGGCTGCAAATTGATTTAGTTATCTATTTTTCATTTTGAGATT
>NC_140236.1:10080886-10083386 GCF_949987555.1 Borostomias antarcticus | reverse complement strand
TTATTTTGAAAGCAGATGTGCAGCATGCTCTGCTTATCTCTACTCTACTGTTATACTGAATGGAGTCAATATCAGTCACTCTGACATTACATTTTTACATTCCAGACATTTAGCTGACGCATTTATCCAAAGCGACTTACAATAATTGCATTTAACATACAGTAGCTAGTCAGTGTAGCACTACTCGCCAGAACTCACAAGTGCATCTCCTTTCTAAGCAAGTGACTAAGAGCATAATCTCGTGTTGAAGCCAAAGTCCATATACTGTCAATGCAATAGATGCTTTAAGAGGGAGGGTCCTAGTACTTCTCGATGAGGTAAGTTTTGAGCCTGTGGTGAAAGATGGGCAGCGACTCTGCTGACCTGATGTCAGTGGGCAGTTCATTCCACCACTGCGGAGCCAGGACAGAGAAGGCCGTGTCGATCGGCCGCAGGGACTTCGGAGTGACGGAGCAACCAGTCGTCCTGTGGTAGCAGAGCGTAGTGGTCAGGAGGGGGTATAGGGTTTGACCATGGCCTGGAGGTAGGAGGGGGCTGTTCCTTTCATTGCCCTGTAGGCTAGTACCAGAGTTTTAAACTGGATGTGAGCCGCTACAGGGAGCCAGTGTTGAGAGTGGAGAAGGGAAGTTGTGTGGGAGAACTTGGGGTGGTTGAACACCAGGCGAGCAGCAGCTTTCTGGACAAGTTCCATGGGTTTAATGGCTGACGCTGGGGCCCCAGCAAGGAGGGAGTTGTAGTAGTCCAGGCGGGAGATGACCAGGGCCTGGATGAGCACCTGCGCCGTTTCATCAGTGAGGAAAGGGCGAATCCTCCTGATGTTGTAGACCAGGAATCTACAAGAGCGTGTAGCGGATGTGATATGTGCCGAGAATGACAGTTAGTCATCCAGTGTCACACCCAGATTCCTCGCAGTCCAAGTTGGCGTCACCAGAGTCATCAATGGTGATGGCCAGGTACCGGTGTGGGCAGCCCTTCCCCAGGAGGAACAGCAGCTCAGTCTTGTCCAGGTTGAGCTTAAGGTCGTGTGTCGCCATCCACTCCGAGAGGTCAGCCTAGCACCTAGCTATGCGTGCCTCCACTTGTGTGTTAGAGGGGGGATATGACATCAGCTGGGTGTCATCGGCATAGCACTGATAGGAGAAGCCATGTGAGCGAATGACAGAACCCAGAGATGTAGTTTAGAGGGAGGAAAGGAGAGTACCTAGGACTGACCATTGGGGAACCCCTGTAGACTACGTGGTTCTGACACGGACCCTCTCATGTCACCTGATAGGAGCAACCCATCTGCAAACAGGGAGAGTGCAGAGCTGGTGACACCTTTCTCCTCAAGGGACCTGCTGGGTACACATGATCACATTACACACCTTTACCAGTGTGTGTGTGTGTGTGTGTGTGTGTGTGTGTGTGTGTGTGTGTGTGTGTGTGTATGTGTGTGTGTATGTGTGTGTATGCGTGTGTGTGTGTGTGTGTGTGTGTGTGTATGTGTGTGCGCGTGTGTGTGTGTGTGTGTAGGTGAGGGGCAGGGTGACATACTGTAGAACATGTTGTGGCGTGTCTGGGTGGGATATCTTGTCTGTTTCAGCACTAGGGTTGCAAAGGGGGCAGAACATTTCTGCTAAATGTCCGGAAACTTTCCAGAAATTTTCCACGGGAAGTTAAGCTTGGGGATTTGGGAATTTTTTAGCTTTTTTGTAGTCTATAACAGCTGTATATAGCTTTATATATAAAATCCTGTTTTCATCCAATTTGGTGGCCAATTGACCCTGACCTAGTGTCCAGTTACCCCCTACTAACTGTTGAGGATTCGTCACACTACCCGGCGGGTTGGCAATTTGAAAGGGAGAGACAACTCCTTGAGTCATCTCAGCTCACAACCGTAATTTCAACACCAGACAGGGTTGCTGTTGTGTGACAAACTCTCAAGTTGAGATTAAACTAACCACCCTCGGGGAGTGGCGGCCCAGTAGGCCTCTCCTTCTGGGATCCGGCCATGCTCGGATCCGGCGAGACCACCAGTTCCCGGTGGGCAGCTGCACCGGAACACAATTAGACTGCTACACCACCGCAGACCCCTATAACAGGGAACTTAAATGTAGCCTAGTTGGGGAAAAAACATAAAATGATATTTTAGATCTTGCAGCATGATCTTGGTTAAAACAACCTGATTTAATGTATGTATGTATGTATTATAAATGTTTGCCTGCATTTCTGCTTATAACAAAACAAAATGTTTATATTTGTATGTTTATGACAAGGCAAATACAGCTGGTATAAATAGGTCCAAAATTCCCAGTTTATTCCCTTTAATTCCCATAAATTCCTGTTAATTCCCATGGAAAGTTTCCAACTTTGAATATTCCCGGAATTTTGCAACCCTATTCAGCACACACACACACACACACACACACACACACACACACACACACACACACACACACACACACACACACACACACACACACACACACCCAGACAGGCAGAGAGTGAAAATAGGAGGGGA
>NC_140236.1:10063386-10075886 GCF_949987555.1 Borostomias antarcticus | reverse complement strand
GGCTAAGCAGATTAGCACAACAAGATGAAGAGTCTGTAAGAGCCTTTAGCGGGGAGGTTGGGGGGGGGGGGGGGGTTGCTGGTACATAGTGCTCTTCCATCTCTTCTGACAGGCCTGTTTTTAAACATGACAATCCTCAAAGCTACAAAGCTATGAGTGACCACGCCCTTCTGAGCTCTGAGGTGAAAATTACAAGAGGAGAATGCAAAAACAAAACAATGCATTAGAAGGGAGCAGGGAAGGTATAACTCATAACACGTCACCTACGAGATAATAAGAAACAAAACAAGTTTTGTGAATAGAAAAGCATAACACCACGGCACAATTCATTTGTGAATGTGTGTGAGTGTACAGTGCTCGCATTTGTGTGTGTACAGTGTGTGTGTGTGTTCATGTGTGTGTGTGTGTGTGTGTGTGTGTGTGTGTTCGTGTGTGTGTGTGTGCGTGTGTGTGCGCGCCTGCGTGCGTGTGTGTGCGAGTCTGGAGCGACTGGAGCATTGAAATGACATGAAGAGTTATTTGGGTCGTAATGAAGCTGCTTAATGAAATCTGTGCCCTTGAAAGTTCTTCATCAATTTCAGCCCCCTCTCTCTGCCGCCTCTCTCTGCCGTCTCTCTCTGCCTCGCCTCGCCTCGCCATCCCAGCCTGTCAGCTAATCCACGTGTGCGCCGCAATATTAATTAAACAGCGTTTCTTGAAGTACTTAAGCGAGGCCCTATCATTGATAATGAGCAGGTTTAAAGGAGTCACATCCTTCCAAAATTACTTTTTAAACCGGCCTTATTAAGCAGAAAATGAGACCCAAATCAGCCTACAAGCTCCTCATTAAAAGCCACTGATCCTTGGCCATGCGCATGTTCCAATGGTTTTAATTAGGCGTGCGCGAGATGATCTGCGACAGGAAGCGCCATTAATCTTGTCTTTCGTTCAGACGGAAGTGTAGCAGGCAGCCGCGGTGCCACTCGGCAGCGGCAGCAGGACCCGACCCACTGGACTCTGACGCCGGCGCCGGCCTGTTCTCCGGCTCCCTCCTGCGGGAGATGACCCTGGGTCGGAACCGCCGGCCGGAGGAACGGAGAAGCGCAGAAGCCCCCGGGCGGAAAATGAAGCTGTGAAACACGTTAAAGTGGATCACAAAAGAGAGCTAGAAGAGTCAACAGCTAGAAGAGAAAATGAGATATGGGGATTGGTGATTTGGGTAATAGTCAACAGATATGGTATTGTACACACGCACGCACACAAACACACACACACGCACACATGCACTCACATGCACACACACACACACAGATGAAGAATGAAACACATCTCTATTTCCTCTCTGTGTGTTTGTGAGTGAGAGCGGAGGATCCTCCTGGTCCCGGCTGTCAGCGCATCTCCGCATGGAGTATTATGGATGGCCAATTACATCGCTTTTGTCATTAATTAATGATGATAACGAGCTCCCCCTGCTCCCCACGAAAACCACGGCTCTCCTCAGCTGGTACCAGACAGGGAGAGGGGTGCAGGGGGCGAGAGAGAGAGTGTGTGTGTGTGTGTGTATGTGTGTGTGTGTGTGTGTGTGTGTGTGTGTGTGTGTGTGTGTGTGTGTGCGTGTGGACCGTGCCTGCCCCTGCCCTGGTTTCCCTTCCGTTCACCCCCCCAAAAGTTCCCCAGCAGTCCTGTCTGTCTGTCTGTCTGCGTCGGAGGGACCATTACAGAGATTAGGCTCTGCCAAGGTAACGCATGCCCCCGTTTGTCAACTCACATCCTCTGTCAAGACCACAGACCGAGAAAGAGAGAGAGAGAGAGAGAGAGAGAGAGAGAGAGAGAGAGAGAGAGAGAGAGAGAGAGAGGGAGAGAACGAGCAAGGAAGGAGAGAGAAACAGAGAGACAGCATGGGGAAGAGAGAGAGAAAGACAGAGAGAGAGAGAGAGAGAGAGAGAGAGAACGAGACCGAGCAGGGAAGGAGAAAGAGACAGAGAGAGAGACAGAGAGAGAGCACGGGGAGGAGAGAGAGAGTGACAGAGAGAGAGAGAGACAGAGAGAGACAGAGAGAGCACAGGGAGGAGAGAGAGAGTCAGAGAGAGAGACAGAGAGAGACAGAGAGAGAGACAGAGAGACAGAGAGAGAGAGAGAGAGAGCGAGAGAGACCGCGAGGAGGAGAAACACTGGGACGCACAATAAGAGTGGCGTGAAGGACGTGACGTCGCGGCGAGGGAGGAAGTGGAGGATGGAAACGGCGTCCGGGGTTGCCAGGCTGGCAGAAATAAGAACGTACACGCGTTCCCATCCCCGTCGGTCCTGATATGACTACACCATGGCTCCTCCCCTCACCCCCCCCCCCCCCCCGAAAGCATGATGAATGTCAACATCGGTTCGGCCCACCGTGCCACACGGCCGCCCTGAAGAGGCGGCATCTAATTCAACCCCCCACCCCACCCTGGGCATACAGTGCCATCTCCCACAAAGCTTCAGATGGCGGGGGGGCATGGGTTAGCTCCCCTCACGTTTTCATCCGCTGTCTCCTACGGCCGGCCCCCCTGAATCCCCTCCCTCCTGCCCCCCTACCCCCCCCTACTCTGTTCCCGGCAGGCCATCCGAGGCGCCCGCCGAAGCGTCTGGCTTCACCACGCGTGGCGTCAGGCGCCTCGTAGCGACGGGCTAAACGCCCCGTCCTGCTGCCGCGTTCGGGAGGCTCGCGGCCGTATGAGCACGCAGACCCCCCCCCCCCCCACCGCCCCCCCCCGCTGTACCCCCTACACACCCACACAGACTCTAACACACACACGTGCGCATGCACACACACCCGTCCCTGCCCGTCTGATTAACGAATCGAGCGCCCGAGCCCGTCCCCGCCGCACTCGCAGCAACGTCACCCCAAATCACATGGCTCCTCGGCGCCGACTGACTCACCCGCTCATCGTTTCTGACAGGGCGGGGCTGGGAGCGGCTGCGGTCCGTGATGTCATAGGGGAGCGGAACACTGGGGGGTCTTTTTCCAGTGGCGCCGCGGGTACGCTAACGCTGAGGCGGCGTCTGCGCGTCTCTTCTACGCGTGCCCCGGCCGCGCCCTGACACACGCACGCACACACACACACATCTGGCCCTAGCATTTATCCAGCTGCTCCCCCCCCCCCCCCTTCCCTCTCTTCAACCTGCCCAAGCACCCCGTCTCTAGTGTGAGTTGGCATCTAAGGGCACGTTTGGCTTCCCTGAGCAGATGGGAACACAAAAGACCTGTGTAGAACATTCAGAAACACACCAGTACCCGAACCCCCCCCCCCCCCCCCCACGCCTACAATCCCCAGCACCCCTGGCAGGGCTGGGCGTTTCAATGCCTCCTAGGCCTCCAGTGTGTGCGCCTGTGAGAATGTGGTGTTTTGTCCTCTGCATGAGTGCGAGAGAGACCGCCACAGAGTGCATCAGACACACAGTCTAGCCTGGGTGAGAGTTTAATTAGAGAAAGCAGGGCTGTCAGAAGCATTAGGGAGAGGCCAGCACTTAAGGGCATATGGTTTTAGTACTACACCATCGGGTTGGAGGGAGAGCACACAAACATACCTCAGAGCTCCAAGCCTCGCTAATGAAATCACTCCGCTCTGGTTTCGCAGACGACAAACACAAATGTTTACAGACAACAGAGCTGCCTGTCTTCGCGCACTAAGGTTGCGGAGCAGTTAGCCGACACAAGGGCACTGTGCTGTGAGTTTGTCTGCACATCACTATTGACAGTGTGTGTGTGTGTGTGTGTGTGTGTGTGTGTGTGTGTGTGTGTGTGTGTGTGTGTGTGTGTGTGTGTGTGTGTGTGTGTGTGTGTGTGTGTGTGAATGAGTGGACAACATAGAACAGTAAAGTATTCAAAGAGAAAGAGAGAGAGAGAGAGAGAGAGAGAGAGAGAGAGAGAGAGAGGGAGAAATGGAGAGAGAGAAATGTTTGTGGTTTTAATAATAGCAGATGTTTAAATCTGAATAAAATAATGAGCTGAGTTAATATCAGAGAAAAACAAAATAATACAGTTTAGACAAAGAACTCTCTCAGCTTATGGTCTCAAGATAGGTCGTGAAAAAGGCCATTCGTGTGAATAGCCTTCAATATAGGGAGGCTGAAAGAGCAAGTAACCTATTTGCGCCGTGTTAAAAATCATCTAACCTGCTTTAACGAACTGATGTAGCCTATCTAATAACCAATGACAAACATACCGCCACGCTTGTGGAGGGCCATTATACGATAAGGTTTCAAAAACATTTAAGCACACCTTTCAGCCACAACAAGACATGCAAGCCCAGGAGGGAAACTCAGAAGCCGGGCGTCCGTGCAAAAAGGCAATCGTCTCATCCTAGCCAATCAACCGAGTGGAGAGTGAGTTAACGCGGGGCCTATAGCCTCATCAGCGACAGCGTTTGTCACAACGAATCCCCGGTCCCACACGACTGTCACATGCGGCTACAGTGGAGTCATGTGTCATCAGAACGTCAAGTTGGCGTGCTGTTATGACATTAAGCTAAACTCCGGGAGTGATTGGGGGGCAACCATTAGTGATTGACTGACTGAACGACAAACCGATAAAAGGAACAGACTGGGACAGGCCCATAAATATGGGCTACAATCTAAGCAGCAGGACACCTGTGTCGGTTAAAGGGCGTTTCGAGCCCAAAACGCATATTTCGCCATCACCCTTCCCACTGAAAAAATAACCCACATGTGGATTGTTAACGTTTTTCCACTGTTAAAATTAGCTTAATAATAGGCTAATGATCCCATGTCATTGGGCTAAAGGCCGCGCGAACATAGGTTAGGCAGGGCATAATGCATAGCCTACTACTGTAGGTCTATCTATCTAGTACGAAAAGACTGAATAAAGAAAATTAATTTCATAAATTTGACAAAATCTTTAGCAGTTATAATCAAGCAATTATAGGTCAATACATTTGTGGAATAACAGTCTGATAAGTGCAATTTAATGGTTTTAGATGTGTTGCAAATATTAATCAGTGGCTATGGGTAGACTATAAGCTACTTCTTCAGGTGTTTTTTTTTATAGACACATATCGGCTAGTCTGTCGTTTCTCTATAGCCGAAGAGCATGCCATTGCCTACCCTGCAAATCCAAATTACTGTAACGTTCGTTGAATTAAGGCGAACAGGAGGACAGGAGCTGGAATCGCGTTAATAACTGGCCTGGGTATTAAGGCCTGCCGAGTCCTCGAAATCACCCAAATACCGGGAGACAGGTCCCGGGCGCCCGGGGCGCCTCGCGCGCCGTTCCCCTCAGCGCCGCCCCTCAGCACGGTAGCCCCACCAGCCAGACCCGCCCGGTCACTGAATACAGGCCCGTCTCTGCACGGCAAAGGCTGGACACGGGAGGAAATTGAGCAGAGCACTCACGAAGTTTCAAACAATTGTTTAAGATCCAGGTCCATTTCCAGCATTACAGATGGAAGAGTGATGGATATGATGGATATGAGTTCATTCCTGTTATCAGTGAAGCGCCTGTCCTGCTTTAGCTACTTTAATAATTGCTGTTGTTATGTGATATAGGCTAGGCTTAATAACGACAGGCCATATCATAATTAATTACTTTTTTATGTTATTCAACAACTTAGTATCCTAACAATATTAACAATTTAAACTATAAAAAGGCCTGGATTATGCACCTCATATGCTTTTATTAAATTTACAAAACCTATAAATCATACAGCATATCCTATACAGGCCTATGTGGTAAACAAAATATGTCAATCAATATCCTAACCATTATGACAGAGGGATTTTCATCTTTTCATTTCAAGATCCAGTTTTGTGAAATGAATCAGAAAAGGCAAGTAATCTCCAAGCAGATACAGTATATGTTTTAATTATAAAGACATAGAAACAATATATGAAATCCATGTTGTAACACAACCAAATGCTTCATCTGTAGCCTATACAGGCTGCTGTTAACAGACACTATAATAGCCGTACTTTAAGCAAGTCGTTTTCCACAGTTGTTACAATACAATCATGTGAATTGTGCAATAACAAAAGAAAAAAGTAGCAATTTTTTGAAAAATATAGGCTAGTACATCACATTATGAAGCTTTCCTCATGGGTCATCGGTGACAGTGAGAAGAAGATGCATCCATGATAGACAGTGAGACAAAAAACAAACACAACTTTATAGTTGCTTTGTTCGCATCCTCGTCACCTCAAGTTAGTTTCTGTTTGTTTTTTGTTTTTTGCACAAGTTGCATAGTTCACAAGAATACGTAATTATAACAATTTTAGACCTTAATCAAGGGAATGAGGGTAATAATTCCAATATGTCAGTAATCCAACAGTTTCTCTTTGGGGGTATGAAGAAAGATAAACACAGATTAGGTTACACGGCTTCAACCATTTAGGCTACTCATTTCCAAAATGTATCTCGTCATTAGTAAACACTGGTTTCATTTTCAATGTAAACAATTTGTTAAATCTGGATGAAACATTGCAGCAGTTATTTAAACATATAGTTTAGGATTACGCATTGGACAAAATCCCTTTCCTCTCATGTGTTTAACAACTACAGTGGGCTATGGGAGAGCGACCAACATGGATGCAGAAGGTAAAGTTCAGGAACAGAATAGTTTGGCTGGATCAAGGCTTGTCGTTGCAGTGTTTGAAGAGGCTCGAAGGTGTGCCAGAGAACGTGGTGCACTTCTCAGCGCAGGTGGCGAGCGCCGAGCCTGAGAACGGGTAAACAGCCGCCTGTCCAAAGGGTGCCAGCGCGGTTGGGATTGGCGAAGTTATGGTCTGTCCTTGGTTCAAATACGACACCAGCCGCCTCATCTCCTCCAGGGCCTGCGCCTGCATGAGGATATAGTTCTTGGCTAGGAGAAGAGTGGCGATTTTGGAGAGTTTTCTCACCGAGGGACTGTGAGCGTACGGGATAACGGAGCGCAGGCCGTCCAGCGCGTCGTTTAGGTCGTGCATCCTTCTCCTCTCCCGTGCGTTGATGCTCAGACGCAGAGACCGCTGCTCCTTCGGCTTCTTGGCAAGGGAACCCCCGTGCTTCTCGTCGTCGAACCCCGAGCCCCTCTTTCTCGAGTCCAGAGTGTCGAAACCGTCGTCGTCCTCGCTCGTCTGTTCACCGCCACTTTCGTTCGATTTGGCGGTCTGACCCGAGAGGAAATCGGCGGCCGGGGTGAGGGGATAGCGCCCAGGACTTCCAGTACCATGGCCAGCGCCAAACCCAAAAGCTGACTGGCCGTACCGCTGAGTTAGGTCCAAGAGCGTGTCGTTGCTGATGGATTTCAGCAGGTTCTCTTCTCCAGCATTCATTTTACTAAATTCAATCGTACGAATCTGATCTGGGTACGTATCTCTACTTTTTCTCTTCCCCTCCTTTTTGAGGAACGTAGCCTAGTCTAGCCTACTCACAAGTTCACTCCCCCGAGTCGTTCTTTTCAACGCACTTCTCTTTCTTCAACTCACCGTGGCTCTTCAAACAAGAGACACTGAGTCTGAATGGAGTTGGCCACTTGGATTTCACCCCCTCTGTACTAATGCAAACGTCTCCCCTGCGCGCATTTACATTTAAGAGCTCTTCTGTAATTGTGCGGAGCTAAGTGACGTTAAAAAAAAGCGCGGAGATGAGACTCGAGCGCTTGCCTCCTTGCTGGTTCCTCGCGTGCGTCTTGCCCTCGCCCTGGGCAGATTGTGGCTCGCGCGCTGTTCCACTCGCGCGTTAGTAAGAGCGCGAGGCCCGTCGGGATTATCTGTCCGTCCAATCAGAGGGGCGTTTTAATTACAGGATAGAACGCCGGTGTGGCTATCATCTCGATCATCATCATAATAATTGCAACACAAACGCGGCGTATCGTTTCTCATAATATTGTAACAAGTCATGGGGCATTGTTTTCTGTGCCCTACTTGATAACATATCATTGTGAGAGTGGCACGCTTACCTTTATTTACTCAGCGAACAGGCGGGGAGCCCTATAGGTGTAGTTTAGCGTAATGTATGCCTAGATGTAGCGTAAAACGAACAGCCTATAGTATTCCCAAGAGCCCACTGAAACGATATACTGTAGAAACCATGGACCTAGGTCCATGAAACGTGTAATACCAAAACACCGGGGTTTCTTTCTTCTTCTTCTTTTTTTCAAAACGTGATCCTACCAGGGAAATCCTTTTAGTATAGCTACAACTGAATAACCCCCAAATCCAGTTCGAACATTTATATAGCCTATAGGAAAAAGGGAGACCTGGGTTAGCCTATAATGAACGGGTATAAGTCATATGTGTGCATATAGGGCCTACGAAAAAACAGTCAATAGAAATCTACTTCACTTCACGAACAACAAAAAAGTAAGAGCATACGAGTAGTCAATTAATAAAAACAAACTCTTGCTGAAGTTCAGCTATAGCTTCAGCACCATGGACAGCTCCTTACTTTCCGCGTACGAGGTGATTCAGCATCTTTCTTGTTACATCCTTTGTAACACAGGGGAGCACAATTCTTGGGTTCTGGCTCCTCGACCTCGTAGCAGCAACATAGTAACACAAGATAGTGACAGTAAGGAAGTATAATACAGCATAGTAGTAATAAAACAATGGCTACTATGAGATGGAGAGAGAGAGAGAGAGAGAGAGAGAGAGTGAGAGAGAGAGAGAGAGAGAGAGAGAGAGAGAGTGAGTGAGAGAGATGAAGACGACGGGTGGTATTAATCACGCAGCCTGGACGGGCCCCAGAAACGGGGCTTAACGAAGGAAGGGATGCCCAAGGTGCGGTTCAACAAGCACATTAGCAGTATCTAGCACCAAATGCTCCGGGATTAGGACAACGGTAAACAGAACTCACTCACTAGCCTGCATGATCGGGCCTAGGATTGGTTTCAGAAACGTTATGACGTCGATGTCCCTGAGAAATGAGTAGCCTACATCGTCGCGTTAACTGGACGAAGTTACTACGCTGGCTAGGGGCTTTCTGTAGGCTTAGCCTACTACACAGGTTTGGTTTGGTCCTCCACAGGCCAGTGTGCCTAACATCCGATCCGCTACACTACAGTAGGCCTATCGTCAATCTTAATCTGACATTTCTGAATTAAGAAAATAGAGTGTAGACAAGTTCAGTAAAGATCTCTCTGATGGAAGGCGTATTTTGAGGGCGAGCTTTGCAGTAGTTTATTAGCTATCAGCCCAGTGTTGTGTGATTAGACTGCCACCTTGTGCTCAAAATAAAACATTACACTATTGCTTTTTTTCAATTCAGTTGTCTCCAATGTCAACATTTATATATATTTAAATTAGGATAGCCTAAGTATTTTAGGGTAAAATGTACCATATTTTAGAACTTCCTTTCACCATGGACTGGAAAGTGAAATTGTGTGTAAAATAGGGTCTTGATAATCATAGCCTACCCATGCAGGACCAAGAATGTAATGGAGTCACCTGACCTCTGCTGTGATGACATGTATTGTATCTTTACTGTATTAGAGGTGAATAGCCCACGTATTATTATTTTATTTTTAATCACCCATTTTTATGAAGCTGAGCAAATCCAGAGCGAAGCCAGCAGGTGGCAGGATTCTCAAACAGAACATTTTGGCTTTGTCTGTCAACAAGACCTGTCAGAGATATCTCAGTTTGTCCATACAGATGAGACTTCTCTTGTGACAATGGCCTCTTTAGGTGGTTATAATCTGTGTTATTGTTTGTTTGTGTGTGTGTGTGTGTGTGTGTGTGTGCGCGCACATGCACACGTGTGTGTATGTGTGTGCATGTGTGTGTGTGGACACAGGTGTATTCTGGAGAAACAAAAGTCCAACGCACCCCCAGAATCCATTTAAAGGCATTATAAATCATAGGCTAATCTAAAATGTATGTATTACCTCCACCCCAGCGACAGCGCAGGGTGATAGGTAATGTTCTCAGTGGCTGGTGTGCATGTGTGTTTGTCCGTCTGTTAGCAGGATTACACAAAAACTACTAGACTAAACTCGGTGGAATGTTGGAGCATGGGCCAACTTAGAAACCATTAGGCCTACATTTTGGAGTGGATCCGAATCACGTGGCGGGTATAGCGACGGCTATAAGCCGTTTCCTGATTTGTCCATTCACTTCAATTCATTTTATGGACTAGGATCACGCAAAAACGACTAGACCGATTTTCATGAAACTCGGTGGAGGGGTGTAGCATGGGACAACCTAGAACCCACTAAATCTTGGAGCAGATCGGAATCACGGGGTGGGTCCACAAGCTACCCAAACACGGCGTGCCATTCACTTCCATTCCTGTTTTAGACCAGGTTTATGTTTAAACTACCAGAGTGATTTTCATGAAACTCGGTGGAGGGGTGTAGCATGGGTCAATTAACAACCCATTAAATTCTGGAGCAGAGCTGAATCATGGGGTAGGTCCACGAGCTGACCAAACACGGCTGGGTCGGCCATTCACCTCCATTCATTTTTTGGACTAGGATTACACAAGAACTACCAGACCGCTTTTCATGAAACTTGGTAGAGGGATGTAGCATGGGCCAATTTAGAATGCATTCTATTTTGGAGTGGATCCGAATCATGGGGTGGGTCCACGAGCCTCCCAAACATGGCTTTCCATTCACCTCCATTCATTGTCAATAGGGGGAATTGAAACAGACATATCTGGACAGGAGAAGGTCACAGAGACATGGGGTTTGGACTGCCATAAAACTCTTGATCTAACAAACAGCAATATCAAAGATGTCCCGCTCGCATGCATGTGCGGTCGCTCAGAGCTAAAATTCATTCATGGGCGGGGGTCTGTGCTCTCTGAGCACCATTTCTAGTTTTTATAATTTGGTTATTTTATATGATACTGTATGCCACTAAAATAAAGGCTTTTCAGTGGATTCCAGAGTGACTTGGACCACTTCTCCACTTCTTTTGTATGACAAAATTAGACCCTTATTAGCTTTTCAGTGGCCTAGCTGGCTAAAGCAGTGTTTATGGGATGTGGTCACATTTGTTTTTAAGTCAGAAGACAGCAAGATCAAACCCAGTGATGGCTAAGTGACGGTAGAAGCAAAACTGATGAATGACGTAATAATAGCCTACCTGCTAGGCCAGTTCTAACAGAGCTGTCGGTATCAACTTCACTACTTACAGCATTTCTTCTGCCCCTAATGTGAAAATGTGAAAACAACTGGCAGAGGCAGAAACAGACAGGCACACAATGTGACAACAGACCAATGATTAATACATAACATTCACAAGCTCTCTGTTGCCATGGTAACTCCAGGCCTAGGCACCATGTGAAGGTGACACGCCATTTGGCACCGAATGCTGGAGTCAGGAGCCTGCAGTGACAGCATGTGACTTCAGGGAGCAGTATAGCACTTCTCATGGAGGCTGAATGTACTATAGCAACTACAGTAGCATACTCCCTCTCTCTCTCTCTCTCTCTCTCTCTCTCTCTCTCTCTCTCTCTCTCTCTCCCTCTCTCTCTCTCTCTCTCTCTCTCTCTTTATCTCTGTCTCTCTCTCTTTATCTCTCTCTCTCTCTTTATCTGTTTCTCTTTCACACACAAACACACACACACACAAACAAACAAATGTACACACACATGCACATACTGTACATATATACACATGCGCATGCACATATACCTACACATGTACACAGTCCATTTACTAAATCAGTTTAGACAATGAAATTGTAGCCCACCTCGGCTTTATAGGAGATTATACTACTGAGACTCCATGTCTGGCAACATGCTGAGAGACTGCTTATATATTGGTATATAAAATATATGCGGGAATAGACAGCGGTTGTGTGCTGTGGTCTTGTGTGAGAGTGAGCAGGTATAGAGAGCGGTTGTGTTGTTGTCTTGTGTGAGAGTGAGCAGGTATAGAGAGCGGTTGTGTTGTTGTCTTGTGTGAGAGTGAGCAGGTATAGACAGCGGTTGTGTTGTTGTCTTGTGTGAGAGTGAGCAGGTATAGACAGCGGTTGTGTTGTTGTCTTGTGTGAGAGTGAGCAGGTATAGACAGCGGTTGTGTTGTTGTCTTGTGTGAGAGTGAGCAGGTATAGACAGCGGTTGTGTTGTTGTCTTGTGTGAGAGTGAGCAGGTATAGACAGCGGTTGTGTTGTTGTCTTGTGTGAGAGTGAGCAGGTATAGACAGCGGTTGTGTTGTTGTCTTGTGTGAGAGTTAGCCAATCCGGAGGCAGTGCAGGAACAACTAGGCTTCGGTTTCTTGAGGGAGAGAATGGAGGACGCAAAACTACTAATACATACTACTAATACACAATACATGACCAACCTCTTCCAGCAAACTGCCTTCCTCACACACACACACTCATGCGCACACACACACATGCACGCATTCAAACGCATACACACACACACGCAGGCACACATACTCACACACACACACACACACACACACACACACACACACACACACACACACACACACAAACAAACTAACGCATTCACATGCACACACACACACACACGCAGGCATAAATACACACACACATACACTCACACACACGCACACATACCAGTACATCCCAGACAC
>NC_140236.1:10053386-10058386 GCF_949987555.1 Borostomias antarcticus | reverse complement strand
GTGACGTGAGACTAGTGAGGAGACAGGTGTCTAGAGCTGGGGCTGGGAGGACACAAAACCAACATAGAAGACAAGACAACGAACACAAGACCAAACACACAAGGAGGCAGAACAAAACAATGTGGACAATGTGACCAAAGTGTACAACAGTCTCTGGGTGTAGTGCAGGGGCAGTCACTGGGAGGGGAGGTGCTCAGGGTCCAGGAGGGTCCAGGGGCTCAGGGTGAGGAATCCAGGCCGGGAACCAGGGGTGAGCAGGGCGAACCAGGGGTCCGGGGCAGGGGCGAGGGTCTGGACCGGGAGCAGGGGGTGAGCAGAACAACCCAGGGGTCCGTGGCAGGGGCGAGGGTCTGGACCGGGAGCGAGCAGAGTGGACCAAGGTTCCGGGGCGAACCAGGGGTCCGGGGCAGGGACGAGGGTCCAAACTGGGAGCAGGGGGTGAGCCGGGGCGGACCCGGCCCGAACCATAACACAGAATCTGAAGACTGGGCCACCCCCACCCCCCTCCACACACACACACACACACACACACACACACACACACACACACACACACACACACACACACACACAGTTATGCGAGGAATCACATGTGAAAAAGAGACTATCAGACTGTACATGTACTAGTCTTAACCCCTCATCCCACACACACACACACACACACCAAAACACACACCATGGCATCAAACTAAGTGCAAAGTGAAGAGAGGACAGTACTCTCATTAACATAGAGCAGGGTCTAATCGAATCACTCTGTGAGCCCAAGCCAAGCCAGAGTTAACATAATGAGCTGGGAATTAATTAGCAGCATAATGAGAATATGCACATCTGCCTGTTAACGTTCGGTCACTGAGCTCCCGCAAGTCTGTTCCTCTCGCTTCAACTGTTTTCTCTCTCTCTCTCCTTCTGTTTCTTGTCTTCCTCCTCCTCCTCTTCCTCCTCCTCCTCCTCCTCCTCATCGTCTGTTCTGTAGTTGACTCTGCCTTTTAGAGATTGATGTTTTTAACTTGAAGAAAGGAGAGATATGTACCTGAGGGATGGGGGTTGAGAAAGGCACGGCAGATCAAATGAAGAGAGGAGCACAGTAAAGAATCACCAGAGACAGGGAGAGAAAATGAGACGGACAAAGTGAGAAAGTGACAGAGGGAAACAGAGAGACAGACAAAGAGAGAGAGAGAGAGAGAGAGAGAGAGAGGGACGGGGAGAGACAGAGACAGAGACAGACAGACAGACAGACAGACAGACAGACAGACAGACAGACAGACAGACAGACAGACAGACAGACAGACAGACAGACAGACAGACAGACGGCCAGGGAGAGAGCACCAGATGCTGTGTGGGAGGCTTATTTAATTGATGATATCACACCTCAGTCTCTCTCTCTCCCGCTTTGTCTCTCTCTCTCTCTTTCTTTCTCTCTCTCTCTCTCTCTCTCTCTCAAACACATACAGTACACACAGAAGCATGCAGCCACATGCACACACACACACTTGCAGACATTGGTTGCCGTGTCGCATCCTTGTCCTCGTATGGCCTTTGTCACACCAATCGTCCATTTCCCCAACCTTCCCCTTTCTCTCCCTCCCTGTCTCCCTCCCTCCCTCCCTCCCTGACTCCTTCCCTCCCTCCTTCCCTCCCTCCCTGTCTCCCTCCCTCATGGTCAGCTTCCCTGCGGATGGTCTACTGCTCTATCTACTATAACTATAAATAATGACTATAAGTAGTTATAACTAACAGTATGACGCAGAAGGAAGATTGTCTGAGAAATCGTTGAAAATATATTTTGAATATTATATTAAAAAACAAATCAGAGGAAATCTCTCAATTCCTGAAAAACAGTATATCTCAATAAAAACCCATGCATGATTCCTCTAGGGCATTGAGTCACCACTATATGAGTAGGCATTATGCTAAAACCGAGCGTTTGTGATTCTGTGCATACCATAGCTGTAGTATAGGACACACCCTCCGCTAAGTCATGGCCTGAGTCTGTTTTCCTCTCGTCTGTCCCTCTTTCTCGCCACACAGGTAGAACTTGTTTACCGAGCTTCCTGCCAAACAGGAAAGCCCTCACAAGCGAGTCTCATTAATTAGCGTCTGATTTGTAAAATGCAAATGAGCTTAATTAAAAAATAGACTCTCCTTTTCGCGCAGGCTTCAAAGAGAGACAGTGGGGCCTAATCAGGAGGTTTGTTCAGCTGTGGCACTAACGAGACATATTTGGCTTAACGAGGGAGTGATGCCCTAATTTGTTTATGCTAATGATATGAAACAGTGCTTGTCCTTTTGGTGTATCTGAGAACGGATCAGTCATCCCCGCGCTTCTGCGGCGTACCTTCAGGCCCTTGCTCGCCGAGGAGGTTGAGGAGGCCATGTTGGATTGTTCCACTGGGTTAATTGCTTTAATTAGGCTAATAGAGATCGCTGGCTTCATGTCTCAATGTCAAGGGTTTCCTCGGCGCTCCAGTCAGGACGCCTCGTGCACCGCGGCCCAAGCAGAACGAGCTCTTTCCCTGCCGGAGCTTCCCAACGCCCGCTGCGTGTTTCCGGTGTTGCCGGTGTTTAGTTATTGTCCTGCAGCGCATCTCTGAAAAGCCGGCTAATTGATTTCGATAGCAGATATCCCTCCAAATAGTTAGCAACGCTCGCTACCGGTGCTTCCCTCTCGTCTGGAGGAGCCGGGTGTGTGAATCCAGAACAATCCACGTGCAGATCTCCAGCCCCTGCAGTCTAATCAAACAACACCCAGAAACACAACTCATGAATAATTCCCCCTCACTTAGGACCCGGCTCACTGCTGTAATTGGCTTGTTATCCGCAGCAATGTTACGGCGCCGCCGCCCAGAGCCGTCGCTCCAGAGCCCCCCCCCCCCCCCCCCCGGAACAAAGAGGTGAGGTGCCGGGCCTGGGAACGAAGGCAGAGCGGGTAGAGACGGAGGAGAAGAAATGAAGATCAAAGACACCGAACAAGAGAGGCAGAGTCTGAGAGAGAGCGGGAGAAGAGTGTGTGTGTGTGTGTGTGTGTGTGTGTGTGTGTGTGTGTGTGTGTGTGTGTGTGTGTGTGTGTGTGTGTGTGTGTGTGTGTGTGTGAACAGGCTGGGGGCCAACGGGGAAGGATGAGACGTGACGGAGAATAAAGATAAGGAGAAGCTAATGTAACTGCAAGACACAAAATCTGTACCTACAAGCAGTCTGTAATGAAGATGCTATTGAAGCAAAGCGGGCCTTATTTCCAATCACATCCTGAGACAAGAATCTCAATGTGCGTGTGTGTGTGTGTGTGTATGTGTGTGTGTGTGTGTGTGTGTGTATGTGTGTGTATTGTACATGTGTGTGTGCGTGTGTGTGTGTGTGTGTATGTGTGTGTGTGTATGCGTGTGTGTGTGCAATTCTGTATTTGAGTATATGTGTGTGTGTATTGTACATGTGTGTGTGTGTGTGTGTGTGTGTACTGTATGTGTGTGTGCATGTCTGTGTGTGACTATGTGTGTGTGTGTGTGTGTGTGTGTGACTATGTGTGTGTGTGTGTGTGTGTGTGTGTGTGTGTGTGTGTGTGTGTGGTGTGTGTGTGAGTGACAGGATACTCTCCAATGTTGGTTCACGTTGACTGAGTGTGAGGCCGGGTGAGACGGTGGTGTGGCTGGTCCTCACTGATAACCAGGCTGACACTGGGCCTCGTCCTACCACGCCCTAATTAAGACCAAAAACCAACGGAAATCGGGAAAAAAAAACACTGTCAGATTTTAATTGGCACAACTTGTCTCCCAACAAAAGGAAAAAATACAGCCGCAATCATTTTTGGATATTCTTGTAAAGTGTTGAATTATTGATAGATCACAAAAAACAGGGTTTGTGTGTGTGTGTGTGTGTGTGTGTGTGTGTGTGTGTGTGAGAGAGAGAGAGAGAGAGAGAGAGAGAGAGAGGGAAGGAATCATTGTCAGCCCTCATTAGTGGCTTGTATTATCCATTCTCAGTGTAAACCTTCTGGGTGAAGGTTTATAGTTCCAAAGTGCAGAACAAATCATCATAAAACTAGGTCTGTCCCAGCAGCCATCACTTGAACAAGTAGCAACATTGCACAGACCATGATTATTTTCTGCTGTATTATCTTTTGGTTTTAGGGGTTTTAGTCATGATTTTGTCTATTGTATGTTTGTTGTATGGATGACTCTACTGCAAACCAAATCAACCTACACTCCAGTTCCAATAAAGTAAACTGAACTGACTGACCAGCTGACCTTTCAGCAGACATGTTTCCAGCTCAGCGTGTCAGAAAAGCTGACAGGATTTATATATATAACACTCTACCCCCACTTCAAAGACCTTCCTCATCTCGTCTTCATACACTATCATCCCTCCACCTGTCTCTCCTCCTCTCCACCATCTTAAACAAAATCTTAAAAGCTGACAAACGGTGAGTTTACCCTGTGGTGGTGAAAAGCTTGTGTACCAGATTGACTTATTTCCCATGAGTCTCAGCGGGATTTCTTAACGAGGGCTTCTGGGCTTTGCATCGCACCACATTAAGCAGGAGATTGTGTCCAATCAGAGCGCAGAGCCTGGCAAGGTACAGCAGAGCTAATTGGCTGAGGTAAAGAGGGTTACCGGGGGTTGTTCTCCAAACCACACCCACAGATTTGACTACCCTTTACTGCATAATGTACATAATGAACGCTGCTATAGTCACTAAGCGCATCATGGGGGATACGGACAAAATTACTGTTGTGTAAGAACAATGTAAGAACAGTGTAATATTTGTATTATTAAGAATCCTCCATAGTGCTAGACAATCCACTGTAGTATATTTTTATTTCACACAAACTGCATCGTAGTCAATAAGGATTTCACAGATTGATAAACACTAGAAAAGCAAGGCTACTTGGAAAATAATCTGAGAAAAAAAAAAGTAATATACTCAACGTATAAGTCGGTATTGTTGTCTTATTCAGGTGCACTGTACAGACAGGGGGAATCTCTTTCATGGCCTAGCCTACTGTATA
>NC_140236.1:10037788-10042788 GCF_949987555.1 Borostomias antarcticus | reverse complement strand
CTGCCTGCGCCCACCAGATAGGGTGTGTGTGTGTGTGTGTGTGTGTGTGTGTGTGTGTGTGTGTGTGTGTGTGTGTGTGTGTGTGTGTGTGTGTGCGTGTGTGTCGCTGTGACGCAGCAGACGCACCAGACGCACCACCTTGTCTGAGACACCCAGCTATTGTTGCCGACCCCTGACCTTAACCAACCTTGACCCCAGCAGAAGGCTGCTGATTATTCAACAAAGACAGATGACACGGCAGACCCTCACCCCAATCCCTAACCCCGACCCCCCTCCCATCCCAACCCCCAAACCCCAACCCCAATCCAAACCCCAACCCCCCCCTGTCTGAGGCCAAACACAACCTGCCACACGAATACACTCAGACAATGGAACAAACCAAACATTGCAGTCATCCATCAAAAGAAACAGAAAACCTATACCGTGAGATAATATATGCAAATGGAGCAACATACAATTATGCTAATATTTTCAGTTATGCTCATTAGGTATGGACAGAAAAAAAGACCTATTCAGTAAATTATCATTAAATATTTGGTCCCCAAATGCACGGAGAGGATGAGGCCAGACAGAAGGTACGCACCGCCATGCATCAAGCAAGCCCACCGAGCCTAAAACATACATTTTCTTTGTCATTTTCTCCTATAGAGGTCTCACAGAGACCTGGGTGTGATTTGAATGATTCTGTTCTATTTTCATCCTCACCATTGTTGATTTCCCCTCCATATACATTAGAGGGAGGAATGGTGGTCAGTGTGTGAAGCTGAGGCACCGTGTAGGAACATGGTTCTGTATCTACTGAGGTGAGGCACCGTGCAGGAACACGGTTCTGTTTCTACTGAGGTGAGGCACCGTGCAGGAACACGGTTCTATATCTACTGTTCTCTCTCTCTCTCCAGAGCAGCAGCACAGAGACGCTGGAAACAGGATCCGCTTCAGACGCTCGCATTCTAGTTCCGCCATGGTATCTTTTCCAGAATATTACTGTTGAATTTGTAGCGTTTTTATTTATTTATAATTTTTTACCCTTTTTTACCGGATCACTCATTGACAGGCAGACATAAGACATTTAAAAAAGTAGTTCTGTAAAATCATTTTATAAAATTTGTGTTCTTTTATCTGAAAGTGAACAGCGTTTTCTGTCAGATTCGGATTAAAAGATGTGTTACTATATATCAATTAACTGTATGTATGACATTGTATTTGTCTCTGATTAATGCGCAGTACAGTAAGTGTCCAGCCTTTGCACTGCACTGTATGACAGATGGCTGTGTGTGTGTGTTTGAGTGTGTGTGCGCACGAGCATGCGTCTGTGTGTGTGTGTGTGTGTGTGTGTGTGTGTGTCCTACACGGTCTGGCTCTACAGCCTAGTCACAGAGTTATACTGAGCTACCGTCCTGTGTCCTGCCACACATGTAATGAGCCAGAAGAAGACAGGACTGTGATCTCTCAGGATACTTGTTCCCTGATACTGAATATGATTCTTAATAGGGCACGTGAGAAATGAGTGCCTACGACTGTACAAGAGGTTTGACATTTTCCTGTGTTTCTCCGAGAGAGAGAGAGAGAGAGAGAGAGAAAAGAGAGGGGTAAACGGAGCCTGAGGGAGAAAAGACCATCTCTCTGTTTCTCTCTCTCTCTCTCTCTCTCTCTCTCTCTCTCTCTCTCTCTCTCTCTCTGTCTATCTCCATCTCTCTAATCCCGTACAGATTTGCCATCAAAGTTATCTCAGCCAACTTTCAAGATTCATTCCAAATGTGATTGAAAGGACAAAAAAGAGGGGGAGAGAGTGAACCCTTTCATGCCTCTGAAAATGTAGTAAATCGAGTATTTCACATTCAGCGAGTGTTCCTTGGCAGAGAGAACCACACAGCTATTTCGTTTCATAAAAGCAGAAAATGCAATCCCCAGCTGATGAGCTGCAGCTACAGAATTCTGTTTGGCAACGCTTTGGTCCCGCTAAGAGGTAGCTTCAAACAGCACAGCGGCCCTGATTTGACAGACACATCTTACGCGTGTTTTTGTAAATACGGACATTTTCCGAACGCTGCACAGCATGCACACTCAACTCAGGATGGAGAGCAACAAACAAATAGGCGTTTGTTGCATATTTCAGAGTGCTTTTTAAATCACATGGCGAAATTGAGATTCGTCTACTCCCCCCTCCCCCCTCCCCCCTCTCCAGCCCCCTGTCCGTGTCGTCTGTGTGCGGCGCCGGTCCGTGGCTCTCCTGCAGAGGTTCTGTTGGACTGAAGGATGCTGGGAGAGGGGGGGGGGGGGGGGGGGGGGGACAGAGGAGCAGCGGGGCAGGTGACAGGCCAAGCCTCCACGCCCGGACAGACGGCTCCTCTCCTGGGCTGACGGTTCAGCCTTCTGGGGGCAGCCTGGGACACACAACCCCTGCTTCCAGAGACACGCGTGGGTGAGCTCTGTCAGGATCCACCGCCCCGTCGGTCAGTGTGCGTGCATGTGCGTGCGTGTGTGTGACACACAAGACCACCGAGATAGAGCCCTCTGCATTCTCCCGTGGTCTGTTCATAAAGATAATCAACCCAGCTAATCAGCCCACAGTGGAAGTAGATGAAGGCAGAATTTCAGGTGAGGAGTCAGAGGAGAGATGGATACAAGGCTCCAGGATCCGCCCAGGGCTTCATTACTGCCATGTTACAGTGGTGAGAACATGCGCCAATGAGCGACACTGTCATTAACCTCTGCCTGGGCTATAAATCAACAACAATTCACGCAAATTAACCCAGTTCCCCCCGATCTGCCTCTGAAGGCCCCTCACTAGACCCACACTGTGATAAATCACATACCGGGAGAATGGAGTCAGAGACACACACACACACACACACACACACACACACACACGCACACAAACAAGCCACATTACACTTTTATGGGTAGTGTTTTACAGTGAACCGTCTAAGCTAAAGGAATTTTGTTTTTGTGAGCTAGTCTCTGGTGAGTTGTTAATCTCTATCATGACTGCTTGCCATACTTTTAGAGAGGAGATGAAAGAGAAGAGAAGAGAAGAGAAGAGAAGAGAAGAGAAGAGAAGAGAAGAGAAGAGAAGAGAAGAGAAGAGAAGAGAAGAGAAGAGAAGAGAAGAGAAGAGAAGAGAAGAGAAGAGAAGAGAAGAGGAGGGGAGAGGATGCTCTCAGAATGAAGATGAGTTATGCAATGCCAGATTATTATTCAGTGTAGTTAGGCAACATGATACATATTTGATATAGATATAAGACCATGTTACAATTTTCAACAAAAAAAAACCCCAACCCTATTAGTCCCTGAAATTTTGAAAATGTTTTTTTTTTAAGATTGAGAGATGAATGTGCCTTTTGAAGAGCACAAGCTCTTGAAGATGAGTAGTTTGTTTCTGTGAAGCAGATTCACTTCATATTCACTCCATTTAGTTTGGTAGGCTTGGTTCCGGTCTCCTTTAATTGGCCCTTAATGGTTCATCTAGTCAGTAGGAGAGCGTAGTACCGGACTGACATGCTCCGGTTCGGCAGGGCAGATCTGTAACAGCCTCCATCGCAATATTCCAGCAATATTCCAGCAATATTCCAGTACCGACATCACAAACAACGGATGTCAAAATTCTCGGAGTGTCTGTCCCTCGCCGCCCGCCTGCGTGTGTTTCTGCCTCTCTCCCCCCCGGTGCGGAGGGCAAGCGAGGGACGGACAGCTGCCCTCTGTCAGCGGTCGGACCGGACGGCCGGCACGGGGACATGCCGCACGTCACCGGGAACGGTAACAAATGCACCACTGCATGGCACCCGGGCCATCTGCCGACCGAGACGCAGCGCGTCCGCTGCAGACAAAGTGGGGGGGGGGCAGCGGGGCCCGGGGGTCGGGGGTCGGGGGCCGCCACGAGGCCCCCGCGCGCGTCTATTGTCCTCCCGGGCGCTGGGTAAACGCAGGCCCCCTTATCGCCGCCACCCACCGTCTGTCTACCGCGGCCTCCGCACCCACAAAGCCTGCTGGCTAACTGCAGCATTGTCCTACACACCGCGTGCACACACACACACACACACACACACACAGGCAGACAGGCGAGGCCGCTGCATGCATTCGGCTGGGACGGAAAGAGGAAAACTGCTGCAGAAAACTGTGTTTGTGTGTGTGTGTGTGTGACATACAGGAGTGGAGATTGTGGGGGATAGGACAGCCTGCATTGGCTACATTTGAACAGCACCCGCAGATACACGCAGACGAATCCAGGGTCTCGGAGAGGTACGTGACCCCGTTCATGACCCCGGTGAGGAGGGGAAGAGAGAGACATCCTCGCGTTCCAACTCTGCTGGCCTGTTTTTATCATTTCCTCTCCCTCAAACACTTCTTCTTGGCAGTGTTATCTCTTATATTTACACACACACACACACACGCACGCACACACACACACACACACACACACACACACATACACGCTGCAGACTCCTCCAGATAAGGTTCGTCTGAGCTCAGGGGAGAGGGTCGATTTTCCATTATGGAATGTTATAATAAAGATTAAGTGTCATGCCAATCACAGCACCACTTAAGGCCTTCTCAAAGTCTTCATCCACAGCCCCATCCCAAAAAATAATCATGGCAGATCCTCAAAACATCTCCAAATCCACATCCCCCTCCGACACTGCCCTTTCTCCCTCCATCCCTCCCTCGGAGAAGAAAAAAATGATAAGGTGAGGAAGGTCAACTACCCGTCAGTGGAGGATAAAGAAGGATGGAGCCATGAGGACAGATCGATGGAGAAATGTGAAAGGACTCCTACTAGCCGCCAGAAAACATCACAATCACACTCTGGCTGGCTCACTTCCTCCCAGGCTGACATGTTGTGTGTCTGTGTATGTGTGCAGTAGTTTGTGTTCCGTCGTGCAAGTGTGTTTTCATAACTTTAGCTTTTCACATACAGTGTGTTTGTATCTTTTAGTGCTTCACATATTGTGTGTGTGTGTGTGAGGGAGAGAGAGAGAGAGAGAGAGAGAGAGAGCGAGAGA